>NC_061117.1:136869964-137026433 GCF_002878395.1 Capsicum annuum
AAGCTCCAAATGTTAAAAATGGTGAAAATCAAGAAAAAGGATATATAAACCAATGAGGAATCTCTTAAGAAAATGCTAGGCAGCTTAAGCGGTCAAGTACCTCTTAAGCAACACCTTCGAATGCTACGCATGTCTTTAAAGCAGACTAAGTTCCACTTAACTGACGGTTACAACCCAATTTCTCAGGTTATGATGGTGCCTATTATAGACCACCAGTAGGAAAGCCAATCCCATAGTCTGGAACTGCTGGTAACGGTCTACCAAAAGAATGAAGGGAAGAATGCGGTATAAATCAATTAAAAGACTGACATATCTAAGATTATCCTAAAACATAGTGGAATCAGTACAAGAGCTTCTTACATAAGAAGGATACAAATGAGGTACTAAATGAATTTATAAATACAACCAAATCCGAACACAGTGTAGAGACTAGTACAGTACATAAGAGGGAGGAAATTAATACTTAGATAGCTAGGAGCAAACCCCAAGTATTCAAACCACAGCTTCTCTGCATGATGCACGCAACAACGACAATAACTCATACTATGATTTGCTAGCCGTAGAAGTATAGTAAGAGTACCAAGTATGTGGTACTCATTAGAAACTGCCGACGGAGCTCTAACGCTAATGCAGATACATATAACATATAAACTAAATGGAAACAAAACACACATGTCCAATTACCACATAAGAAGGCCAGTGAGATAAAAAGGATAAACTATCTTATTTATGTCCATGAAACTAACCTAATAAGGCAAAGGAAGTGTTAAAGATGAACAATCCTATTCCAGTCATACTAAAGAATCTGTACACTACACCATATATCACTAGCTAATACATGAATAAAGGTCTAAATAAGGATATACAACATTATACATGGAAAAGTAATGAATATACAATCTAAGAAATGAAGGAAGAAAGGGATATACAATAATACCTTAGCTACATAGAGCTAGATGTACATACACACACACACACACATATATATGTAAACTCAAAGTATGACCTAAATTATTAGACTAGCCTCTCTACTTCACCTGAGGCAGTGGTATGGTCTGCGTACAGTCTACCCTATCCAAACCCCACTACTGGGAATACACTGGGTATGTTGTTGTTTTTAATTATAGTAGGAACTAGTGCTAGTATACTTAGGGTTTCTAATCCACAGATTTAATCATGAGTTAATCATGCAAAATAATGAAAATCATACAATAAAAGATCCATAATCATACCTTAAATCTTGATACCGGATCATTAACTAATCTTTCACAAACTAGCCATAACAATGATTATGACAATAATAATAACAATAGCAACAAAATGCAAGTAACTGGCTAGTCCAGACAAACAATACCTTATTGAGACTTTAACAAACCCCCAACGCTCCAAGCTCAGAAGGTTCAATCAACATACAACACACCATAATCCATACTTATCACCTATACCTATGCAACCCTCCATAAGGCTGAGAGATATGGGCACATACTGGTGATAGAAAACATGCATGAAATGATAAATACAATAGAATCCACAATGCCATAATCGATCCAAGTATCATAATGTATATCCGGACACTAGCCGATACATATAATCAATATCATAATCATCATCATCACAATCATCATCATCATCAGAATTATCCTTCAAAATAGAATCGAGTGTATTTAATTAACATCAAAACCATCCTCTAGAATAGAGCTAGGTGTATAAGCATATCATTATAATCATCCTCCTGCCTTGTCTGGTATATATGAATATCATCATAATCATCCTCAGGCCTTGCTGAGTATATAAGCATATCATCATAATCATCCTCTGGCCTTGCTAAGCAAAAAAGCATATCATCATAATTATCAACACATATATATAACATCAATACTATAATTTGTCATTGGGTTTTACTTGAAATTTATATCATCAACACATCATCCTCCTCCTTCCCATACCAGAGAGATATGTATATAGATATATAATAGGTGCATAGACTTAATCCATGGCTAAAAAAGAATTAAATCTATAAATCCATTGCTCAGGATAAACTTTGGGACTAAATCATTATAAAAGTGTAGAAAGGGTTAGAATCTCTCACGACTGGAATAATTAGTAGTACCAAAATCATAGATCGGAATCTACCTCGGTTAAATTTGTAAAATATCATTTCAATCTCTTTACACATAGGTTATTCATTAAGACATGCAATTATTGTACTGAAGAAATCTGTTTTAAGGTGAAAAAGGGGTTTTAACCCCTATTCAGAAAAATAGCAATAAGATCATATTTAGTTGGAATCGTATCATTTACAAATTTAATGATTATGAACGTACCGAATCTATGCATCCCATTACCAAAATTCAAACAAGGGAACAATAAGCACTAATATATCTGTAAACTACAACCACATCCTTTACAAGATTAAACACTTCTTGGATGTCCACTAGATATCATAAAATGACCTTGGGCCTAATAATGTGTCCGGAATAATTACAACATCATAATCACAACCTTAGGCCCATACATACATATTCAGAACATATATCGATATATCATATTCTTAAGCTATTCAAAACTATAAGCCAAAGTATACCTATAAGGCCAATTATATCTATAAGGCATCTCATATCTAGGAGGCCTAATACATCAATAGGCCATGAATCTTAACTATGAGGAAAATCACATCTATAACTATGAGGAAAATCACATCTATAAGGCATCTCATATCTATAGTCCATATATCATAACAATGTTTATGTTTATATTATTCAGCATGTCAAAGGACCATATAATTAATCAAATCAAAAATCCATATCATAGATACGAGCCATCAATCATAATCCAAGAATAACCATTATCATTCACCAAGTCCTAAGGTAACCTTTTAATAAAGGCTCAACATTCCCAGTATATCTAACATGCATAAATAAGTCCACAAGGACTAACACAAGTCTTGGTCTTAGGTGGGCTGGAGGAACACACTACTAATCCTAAAAGTCTATATTTAGGCAATTGCTACCTCGGACAAGGCTATAGTATCTAAATTGACTTCTAGATGGTACATAAACATAATCAATCCTAAGATAGGAATTCCACCTATAACATGAGCAATTAAGTCAACTCTACGTAAATTACAGTTTTAAGATCATTAAAATTGCCCAAATGAGGTTAATCATTCTAACCATGCAACCAACACTTACACTACATACCAAATCTAGGATCATATCATAACCATTCTACGAATAATACTTAATCTATGATGAAGATAATAAGGTCCTAGAAATATAACATATGCTTTACCTTATGGGTCTATTCACCCATCTAATCCCCAAACATCAATAATTAAGACTAAGTCATAGTGTTTAACCCATAATTAACCTTAACATTTGCATTCACATATAATATATAAAACACATCATGTTGTGAAGAAAATTAGATATAAGCCTACCTCGAAGATAAACCACAAATATTTGAACCATCTACAATAAGTCAGTCTTCACTCCATGATCCCAAAATGCCATCATGCTATCAAATTTGTAATCTACGCATTATCAGGAGTCAAAAAAACCCATATCGACAAATAATGGGTCGGGTCAAAATTTGGGTCAAGAATGGGCTTGTAGGGCCCACTAATGGAATCCAAAAGTTGAAACCGTCAGGAAGTCCCTCAAAGGACAACAAAGTTATGCTTAAAAGTTGAGCATAAGAGGAAAACAAATCGGGTATCAAATCAACCCTTAACATTTAAGTATTCAAAGCCGTAATTTCTAAGAATTTATCAAGAAATTGAAGGAATCATGCTATGAATTTAAAGGGAAATCATGGAATAATCGATAAGCAAGCTCACCAAATCATCTACAAGCTTAATCCCAAGGTTTGCCTCTCATTTAGGGTTTTAGCTCTCAAGAAATCGGTGAAGAATGAGAAAAAAGGGCTAAAATGGACTATTTATACCCATACTAAGTTTTTGGATGTCATTATCATAACTGGGTATTTCGATCGCAATTTGTACACATAAAATCCATGTCGTGATCATGATTTATGCTTTGCGATTGCTATTTTGAAAAAAAAAACATAAGACACATAGGCAAAATGTGTTTTACCCTTTGTGAAATAGGTTGCACTGCCAACCTGGTGCATTATATTTTCCAAGTCAAAAATAGACTTTGATCGGGTTCCAGGGATTTATTCGGAACCCCATATACAAAAAAAAAACTATGTAACCATAAAAAATTCAACATTATTAATGCGATGGAACACTTGGAATATCCCTCTAAGGTAATTTTAACCAAATGTAGGTAGTACACCCCTATTTCCAATTTCTCAACTATCAAATCAATAGGTTGAAATAAGCCCAGGTGCGTCGAGACCCAACCCAAAGGCCTACCTAGTATAAAATTAATATGTTGTTGCCAATGATACAGTCAGAATTCTCATTTGAGGTCATCTACTAGGAGTTTTGTTCTGAGACAAAATCTTAAAAAGATAAAGCTCCAAAATAGGGAAATAAGCCTAAAGTCCAAATGAACTGTCCAATCACTAAATAGACAGTTCTGGCAAGTCATAAATGAACTATAGCCGCTGTGGGAATGCTTGAAATACCATAAATGCATGCTACTCAAGGAAATAACTTGGAGGGTGATTATAATATCCATGAGTAAAAGGACATTCATTTGCAAAAGTCAATGGATAGAAAAATCTCAAGAGCTCAAAATGATGAGGTACTGGGCCTGCATGCTCCGAGTATGACTTCCCAAATAACCTCTAAGAAGAGAGAACACTTCCATGGGATTTTTCATAGGGATTCCCTTTTCAACCAGCTCTCTCACATAACTTCCAAACAACTAAAACTCTACCTCAACCACCAACTGGCTTCTAGATGAACCAAAGAATGCTGATGCATGCAAATTCCGACCACGGCACACTTATACCATCTTGATACCAATATAAATAAATTAAAGTCTTACCCAAGGGAAAAGGGAAAGCAGGCATTTGTCATACAATTACTCCAAATCCAAATACAACCTTTCTTACCATTCCACACCAACTAGCCACCCCTAACTAGGAGGTAAATACTTGAGTCTTGCATGCGCAACCCCATCATTAAGAACTCAAAGAGCTAAAGTTGATCAACTGAGGGCATATCCTTACTTAGACCAAATTCAAAGTAGAAATCATCAATCTTAGGGTTACTCATGATCAATTTGTTAAACCTCAGTGAGATTATTGGTCTTCAAGTTTCTAGATGGTCTCCTTGATGAACCCTAGACACAATCTAGTTATAGAAGTCCTTGGAGAGTATTTTGGGATGTTTTTAATCTTGACTAATTAAAGAATTAAGGGACGAACAATGTTATAATTCGTGGGTCATAAAGGTTTAGGGGTGGGAAATATCTAAAATATCCTCAACTTAAAAACTAAAAATTAAACTCAGGAGGGTATGACTCACATTACACAACCGTACCCTAGGGTATGAGTGGTACCCTATCTTATACCCTTGGCCTTAGCATAGACCTTTAAACTGTCCAACATATAACTACAAAAGTGTAACTCATACCCTAAGGTACGAAAAGCTCCCAATAACTCATACCCTAGGTAGAATATAGTAGGTCAAGCTCAATAAATCATACGACTTGGCACCTAATGACTAGTACCTTATCATTTGACTTGGTTGAGGCCAAACCATGCCTTGGAAAGAATGTAACCCATAGTACGCTACTTGGCATATAAGAGAGAGAGAGAGCCAAAAACATACTGTAGCATACGAGTGGTATGCTCAAACCATACCTTGACTACAAACTTAACTTAGGGAATTTTTTCTAAGGGTTCAAAGCCAAGGTGTTTCAATTCTCCCCCCACTTGGATCATTCATCCCCGAATGATAGGTAAGGAAAGCACAAGCATAAGTTGACAAATCATTGTAAATCAAGCTAACCTTTAATCAAGATAGAAAATAAAGACATACAACAAGGAAAATACACATACCATGATCATTATGAATCATACATCTATTCAATTGACTTTGGGACTAGAACCCATTGTCTCTCAAAATACTTAATCAATTCAAAGTTTAGGGACTGGAACCCATTGCATATAAGAGACATAAATCAAGCTAAGAAGATTAACACATACCTCAAGCATGAGTTTTTAGAACGACAAATAAATGCATATACTTGGACTTTATGTCATCTTCTCCTCCCAAGTGGCTTTCTCAGAATTTTGGTTCCTCCATAGAACCATCATTGAAGCCACCTCTTTTGTTTGAAACTAGCAAACTTGTCGATCCAAGATCCTCATCGAGACCTCCTCATAAGACAAAGAGTCCAAAATAGAAACATCCTCCAAAGGAACAACCAACGAAGGATCATCCATACATTTCTGCAACATGGACACATAGAATACTAGAAGGATGAAGCTCAAACTAGAGGGCAACTCCAACTCATAGGTAAAATTACCAACCCTCTTTAAAATCAAATATTGACCAATATATTGGGGACTAAGCTTCCCCTTTTTACCAATCCACATCACTCCCTGCATAGGAGATACCTTATAGAATACTCAATTGCTAACAATAAACTCCAAATTCTTATTCCTCACATCTGCATAGGAATTTTGGTGAATTTGAGCGGCTTTCAACCTATCATGAATCTCCTTCATCTTCTCCAAGGTTTGGTGAACTAAATCAGGGAAAAATAGCTTACCTTCACCAACTTTATACCATGTAATAGGAGAGCGACACCTCTTACCATACAACGCCTCAAAAGGATCCATACCAATGCTAGAGTGGTAACTATTGTTGTAGGCAAATTCAATCAAAGAGAAATGGTTATACCAACTACCACCATAATCAATCACAGATGCACAGAGCATATCTTCAAAGGTATAAACGGTTCTCTCCGCTTGTTTATCCGTCTGAGGGTGGAAAGATGTACTAAGGCACACCTTAGTTCCTAAAACTTTTTTAAATGACTTCCAAAAGTGAGATGACAATGGAGTACCATGATCCAAAATTATAGAAACTGTAGCACCGTGCAACTTCACAACCTCCACAAGATACAACTTAGCATAAATCCTCCACGAAATAACTAGTCCTCCCTGTAAGAAGTGAGCAGACTTAGTCATTCTATCCATAATGATCCAAATAGAAACATATTGATTCAGGGACTGGGGAATATCAATGATGAAACCATATTAATTGTCTCCCACTCCCATTTAGCCAACTTAATCTCTTTATACAAACCTTCGGGTCTCATGTGTTCAACATTCACTTATTGACACACCAAACACTTTAACACTTAGCTAGCCACATATTATTTCATATTATTCATCTAATAAAACTCCCTAAGATCATGATATATCTTCGTTGAATCAGGATGAATAGCATATCTAGATCTATGATCCTCAACCATAATCCTTTCCCTCTATCCATCGACAATGGGAATACATAGCCTACCTTGGTACCTCAAGATACCATCACCACCAATTGCAAAATCGACCACCTTTTGTTGACCCACAATACTCTTTATCTTCTTCAAATTAGGATCCAATATTTTTTCCTTTATCTCCACAACAAGAGATGACTGCGATACCTGATATACAAATACACTACCATCTTTAGAGTCAGCCAAATGATAAATGTCCTTCACCAACTTTCGTTTATCTTTATCAACATGAGCTAAACTCTCTATGGATAACCTACTAAGAGCAATAGCAACGACGTTAGCTTTATGTAGCTGGTAATGGAGACTTATATTATAGTCCTTTAGAAACACAAACCATATTCTTTGCATAAGATTCAACTCCTTTTGATTAAACACATACTAAAGGCTCTTAAGATCAGAAAAGATGTCAGCATGAACCCTATAGAGATAGTGTCACCAAAATCTTTAATGCAAATAACACAGGTAACAGTTCAAAGTCATGAGTAGGGTAGTCATTCTCATGAACTTTTAATTATCTAAAAAAACAGGCCACTTCCCTACCATACTAAATCAACACACAACCAAGCCCAATACAGAAAGTATTCCAATACACTATAAGACCATAATTACCCTCGATCAAGGTCAAAACTGGAGTTGAAGTAAATTTATCTTTCAACTTCTCAAAACTACCCTCATACATATCCGACCACAAGAACTTGACATATGTTTGGGTCAACTTAGTCAATAGAGCAACTATAGTCAAAAAGCTTTCCACAAATCTCCTATAGTAACTGACTAGACCCAAGGAGCTCTAAATATTAATTGGAGTAGTAGGTCTAGGCCACTTCTTAACCGCTGCAACCTTTTGTGGATCCATCAGGATCCCTATACTAGAGATAACATAACCAAAAAATTTCAAAAACTTCAATAAAAAATCACACTTAGAGAACTTGGCATAAAAAAATGATCCTTCAAGGTTTACAACACAACACGAAGGTGATCAACATGATTTGCCTGACTCTTGGAATACACCAAGATGTCATCAACGAAGACAACGACAAACAAATCAAGAAATGGATGAAAGACCTTATTCATCAAGTCCATAAATTCCACGGGGGCATTAGTCAACCCAAAAGACATAACTAAGAACCTATACTGACCAAACTGGGTCCTAAAGACAATCTTAAGGATATTGACATCCCTAATCTAAAGATGATGATAACCCGACCCAAGGTCGATCTTGGAGAAACACTTCACACCTCTGAGTTGATCAAACAAATCATTGATCCTGGGAAGAGGATATTTATCTCAGCTCCTCTGGAGCTGTTCTACAAGGAGTGATAGAAATTGGATGAGTGCCAAGAACAAGATCAATCCCAAAATTAATTTCAATATCGGGAGAAATACTAGAAAGGCTATCGAGATAGACCTTGGGAAACTCATTAACCATGGGAATAGACTCTAGAGAAAGACCTTTTGAGTTAGAATTTTTAACTTAGACCAAATGATACAAACACCCTTCAGAAATCAACTTTCGGGATCTAAGATATGAGATGAACCTCCCCTAAGTTACTAAAGAACCTCCTTCCCATACAATGATCGGCTCATTAGGGAATTTAAAAATGACCTTACAAGTTCGACACCTAAGGAAGCATAGGATGAATACAACCAATCCATCCCAGAATAACATCAAAAAATCTATGTCCAACTCTATCAAGTCTGCTAGAGTTTTTTTACTATCAATAGCTACCACACACCTCCTATACACTCTTTTAACAACCACAAAGTCTCCTACAAAGGTAGAAATAGAAAAAGGAATTGCTAGACACTCAAGACCAAAATCAAATTGTACAGCCACAAATGGGGTCACATAAGAGAAAGAGGACCCCGAATCAAGTAAACAATACACATCACAGGTGAAACGTTTCAACATACCTGTAATATTCAGAGATGCCTCAGACTCCTAGTGAGTAGCAAGTGCATGTAACCAATTATGGCCAATGCCGTACCAGAAATAAAGCAGAACTAGAAGCAGCACCCTTTAGACCAGGAGTAGAAAAGTATCAATAGGGTCCTTGTTGGCCAAAAAAGCACTAGAGAGGGGAACTTTCGCAGCATATTCCTAATATGACCATATCTAAAACATCTATTTCTCTCTTTCTCACACTATCCACAATGATGTTGACCATAAAACCTATAATAAGGGTAGGTTGGAGCTGACTGAGCCCTACTAGCCTAAGATATGGCACCTTATGCCCAAAACCCACTGTCAAACTGAGATCGATGATCACCCGATGAGTTCGAGTAAGGAGCACTAGTCGAGGAGAAAGAACTGGAGCTCCCCAACTTATTTCTTGGCCACTTACCACCATCTCTACCACTTTGCTTGGAAGGCCTAAATTTTTTCCCTTGCCTTTTAGCAAACTCAACCTATTTGGTTTTCTTTTCCTCCACTTGTTGCATATGTACTGCCAACCTAGAGATATCCATATCCTTGATAACAAAGCAACCTTGCTCTCAAGGATCAACTCACGAGATAGTCCCAAAGCAAACTTATGCATTCTATCCCTCTTGTTAGAAACCAACTCCCTAGTATACCAAGATAATTGATGAAATTTCAAGGCATACTCCTTGACTAACATCTTTCCTTGCCTCAAATTAACAAAAACCTCTGCCTTTACTAACCTAACTCTTGAGGAAATCAGTAGTCCAAAAATGCATTAGTAAAATCCTCCCTCAAAGATGACTCATCAATATCACCCCTTATATGATCCCATTCTTCGTACTATTGGTATGCCACATCCTAGGATCCTCCTCCACCTTAACACTGATAAAGTTTAGAGGACTCAACCTCATGAACTAGCTAACACTTATGGCCTTACAAGATAGAGTAATATATATACCAAGCTCAGCCAAAGAAGTTGCCAATTGAGCAATCATATGAATCAATTGATGAAACTCAACATTTATCACTTTAGCTTAAGGAACTTGGGGAGGACTAGAGGGAACTGGTGGAACTCTAGGACCATCAGGAACCGAACCCCTACACCGGGTCTGGACTCCAAAAGTAAAGTGTGTCGCATCAACATTGCCCCCAATAGGGACGAAAGGGTTTGTAAGAACTTCTGATCTTCTTGGAGGCATGATCTGAAAGATGAGCAAACAAAAATTAGAAGAATCCAAGACCTTAAACTCTATAGATTGAAATAAGAAAACAAGAAGGTAAAACATTCCTAAATGTCTCATAGCCTCTCTCTTATAATTGTGGTGCGCTACATACCAATAAAAGAGACTCTACTTGACATAGCTTTATGGACACCAAACTGACCATAAGCTTAGCTATGATACCAACTTGACATGACCCAAAATCAGGCATTGTCGTATGGGCATCTAAAGCTTAATAAGGACTGGAGATCTCCCCGTTAACCTAACCTAACCATCACATAAATCCACAGGTGTCGGATGAACTCTAACCATATAAAAAGATAGCTGAAACAAGACAAACGGTCATCACTTAAGAAATATCTAATCAATAACTTCATGTCAACATACTAAACCGACATACCCAAGTCCACAGTTATCCACAAAGCCTTTATAAATTTAATATCTATAATATGTTGGGACATGCCCCCGAAAATAGCCAAAATCCAAGTCTAAAACAAGTCTATGACATAAGATAGAAATACCATAAAATGTATGACTTCCAAAGTATGGAAGCTCAACATTATAATGTCAACACATGAACATCTCAAATACCTGGTCAATGCATAGGAAGAGAAGAAGAAGCTCGCGCCTCTGTGTCGCATGGGGACACAATATCCTGAATGGTAGCATGTAACTCATGGGTAAGGATAAAATAGTGACATTATTCAAATCCAAGTCAAACCATCATAAGAAACCACATTTATCTACATAGGCATATATGCAGATATATATAGATACACAAAGTTCCAAAAAAGGGAACAAGGCTTAGCATGCATTTTGAAGCACCCAATCATGGTACATGTAGTGAGGCACTTTAACTTTCCATTTGCGTAGGTTAGGAAGTTTGAAATTCTCGATTATATTGAGCAAGAGGACTCTAACCTCAAGCCATCCTATAAAGCAAGTGGACTCTAACAACAAGCTATTTTATTAAGCTAGTGGACTCTAACAACAAGCCATTTTATTAGACAAGTGGATTCTAACCACAAGCCATCTTTTTAAGCAAGTGGACTCTAACTACAAGCCATCGTGTCCATTAATAGTTGACATTGGGACTCTACCCCATTATCCATGCATTCACATCCACTCATTTCAACATTTAAGGACTCTAACCCACTTATCCAATTCAAGACATCGATGCTACAATTCAACACCATATATGACCACAAGGTCTTGATGAACCATTTATCAATAAATCACTTTAATCGGCCAATGCCTTCTTTAAATCACTATTCAAGTCAAATTATAGTCATTAAGACCTTTACCAAACCATTCATTCTTCAATAGAATTCTTAAACAAAGCTTTAGTTCAAACATAAATCAATTTCACACTTAGGGACTCTAACCCCTTTAACCAAGCAAAGCACCATAATCACTAATTAACTTATTACATGGCCGACAAGGCCTTTACAATACTACTTACAAACTATTCATACTTATTAGGCCATTTCCCTAGTTCAAAACACCATTAACATATGACTAGTTATTTCTATTTGACATTTTCCCAAACACCTTGAGGAAATATCCTTAACAAGACCAAAATCAAAGTAGAAATCATCAAGCTTAGGGTTACTTATGGCCCATTTTTTTAACCACAATCAACAAGAACAAATATGTGCTAACCATCACCAAAAATAGGTATAAACAAGAGTAAACAATACTCATCACTATGCATTAAAACCCTCAACATTTGCTTAAAAAACCACCATCGAAGAATTAAAGTCAATATCTAAAACACATGATATTTGAGAAATAACAATGAGGGAATTTTCACATGTCTTATACATAAAGATTCATAAAGAGATTTTCATCATCAGGCCCCTAGATGGTCTCCTAGATGAATCCTAGCCCCAATCTTATGAGAGAAGTCTTTGGAGAGTGTTTTGGGATGTTTTAAATCTTGTCCAATTGAAGAATAAAGGGCCAAAAAGCTTTTTTAGTCGTGGTTATAAGGGTTTAGAGGTGGGAAATTATAAAATATCTTCATCTTAAAAGCTAAAAATTGAGCCTAGGAGGGTACGACTCACCTTATACAACCATACCCTAGGGTATGAGTAATACCCTATCTCATAACCTAGCCCTCATAATGGACTTCTAAACTGTCCATCATACAACTACACTAGCATGACTCATACCTTGAGGTACAAGAAATACCCTACAACTCGTACCCTAGGCAGAATACACTAGGTCAAGCTCAAGACATCAAACAACTTGGCAACTTATGACTAGTACCGTATCATATGACTTGGTTGAGGCCAAACCATACCTTAGACAGAATGTAACCCACACTATACTGCCTTACAAAAGAGAGATAGTACCAAAATTATACGATAGCATATGAGTGGTATGCTCAAACCGTACCTTGACTAGAAACCCAACTTAGTATTATTTTTTAAGGGTTTAAAGCCAAGGTGTTTCATCCAGACTACTACAAGAAAATGAACCAAACAACTTAAGATAAAGAATTTCCAAGTTACCAACTAAAGAAGCAATCATAGGAACTATCACCTGTCTTCAACTGTCTAACCCCACTAAGACAAGAAACACATTATGGAAAGAATAGTGTATCCAAATCCAAACTAATAACAAGGCAGACCATCATTAGAAGATGGATTCAATAAATCTTAAAGATGAATCCAAGACCTCTCAACATCAATATCAAGCCACTATCGGGCATTGAAATAGCCATAAATGATGAATGAATTAAAAATTGGTCAATCTCACAAATGGGATATATACAAAGGGATAGCCAAGACAACAACCTTTGCAACCTAGGAGGCAAGTCTAAGAATCCCAAACTCAAGAAGGACAATATAGCTAAATTGCAAACTCTAGAACCATAAAGAACCATAGTATGTCAACTTACCTTCGATGCCATAATTCCCTCCATAATCAATCTAGTATAGCCAACAAAAGAGAAAAAAACTAACCCTCACCTTAATATAGAAAGAAAATCATCCAATCAGGCTATAGCTACATAAGCCAACAAGTAAGAACCACATAGATGGGAAAATTCTAACTAGATGTCAATAGTCTAGCCATCTAATAAGCGAGGATTAATTACATTAAATAATAATAATAACACAGTAATATAAAAATTAATTTAGTGAACAGATCATACCAAGATAAAAATTAATAACATGTACAACTCAAGGGCCACAATAAGGCCAATATGGCAAGGTAAGTAGGACTCTAACCCAAATGCTACACCCATAGGGAGAAAATATCAATATAGATTTAATCCATCCACTATTAAAGCAAATAATCCATGGGATAGTCATATGATCATGAATGTAATAACATGACACGCAACAACCATTTTGAATTTATCAAGGCATATAATCATTCATGGGTGTGAAAACCATAATAAACACAAATGAAAAAAGGTAAATGCAGAAAATAAAAATACACCTATCATGGTGAAATCTACAATCACATGCCTGAAAGGTCTAAGGGGAAATAAATCTAAACGGGTCCATCCAAACTCGGATCGATGGACTAAATTATCAACTGAGATACCAAGCATATTATCTCTAATTAAAGGTGTCATAATCATTATGAGACTAATCTGAATAAGTTGAGTAACTAGTAATCCTATGCTGAGGACACTCTCTAGACTAGTGACCAATCTTTCTAAAGTTGTTGCAAATTTTTGAATCCTTAACCCAATAAGAAACATAAATTGAGCCCTAAATGGTTAGCCAGCTATGCTAAGAGCACTCTCTACTACCATGATTATCTTTTCTACAACCATAAACTACCTTAAAAACTTTAGGCTTGCAGGGAATACATACTAACTATTTCTGAAAAACCAACTCGCATTTGGGGAATTCACTAGATCAATGTTCCATCATGCTACAATTATAGCAAGCTCCTAGAATACTTTAAAATGCTGCCCCTGCTGACCCCAAATGGCCGCCATGTCCTGAAGACCCATACTAAATACTTTTTATTGTCTAATGAGAACTCTGCCCGCTAGGATCACCATGAATAACCTAAAAGCCACTCATAATAAAAAATGCTACCTGTATTATGCCGATAGGCCCCAAATAAAGCTGACATCCATAGAAAGGATTTTTACTCTTGGATAAAATACCAATAGCACTAAATGGATGTCATGGCCTTTTACCCCATCTATATAAGTCTCAGTACATTCTCTCTCTATAGCGCTTACATGATCAACAACCTGAGATAAGAAAGGGCCAACTGCTGTCAAGCGCTCTAATGTCACACAAAGTGGCAATGCTAGTCCTTTAATAAATCCATATACCCTATCTTTCTTAGATGGATATGGCATAGAGATATGCCTGGCCCACTCAAGAAACAAAATTTCATACTCAAAAACTGATGAAGAATCCTGATGAACATAAATAAATCCAACTCTAACCTGAACTTACTCGATTAACCAAATGTTACTATTGGCTGATGCTAAAGATCTTCGATATCAATCCCTGAATCTCTGGTCTGACACTACAATGAAAATCTAGAAACACATGTTAAAGTCTCTTCCTTATCTATCGACAACCTTACATCATCTTTCTGTGATTGAATAGAGTCAAAGAATGTGCTTGAGGCTTATAGCAATATGAACACACAACAAGGAGTCAAGAAATGAATTTCCTAAAAATGTCTTATAGCCTTATGAAGATATGTTACAGATATCTCTACACCGATCTGCAAGACTCTACTAAACACTTAGCTCTTATACGAATACACTGGTGAACCTAGTCTCTGATACAAATATGTCATGACCTAATTTCTTAGGTCATGATGGAACCTACTATAATCTACTAGTAGGTAAGCCAATCCTGTAATCCATAGTTGCTGGTAACGAATTACCAAAAGAATAAAGGAAGGAGTGTAGAATAAATAAATTAAAAGACTAACATACATAGGATAATCCAAAAAACTTGTGGAATCAATACAAGAGTTTCTAATATTAGAAAGATAAACATATGGTACTAAATGAATATACATATACAACCATCTCTAAATACAACATTGACACTAGTCTAGTACATAAGAGGGAGAAAGTAACAATTTGAATGCTAGGATATCACCCTATGTCTCCAAACCATAGCTTCTCAACACGATGCATACAATAACAACGATAAAAAATACTATGATCTGCAGGCTGCAGAAGTTTACTATAGATACAAAAACACGTGGTACTTAGTAGGCAACTAGCGACTGAGATCCAAAGATAATGCAGATACATATAATATATAAACAGATTAAAAACTATACCCAAATATCCAGTAGCTACATAGAAAAACCAATGAGTTAATAAGGATAAACTATCCTATTCATGTCCAAGAAACTGGCATAATAAGGCTAAGGAAGTATTAAAGATAAACTATCCTATTTAAGCATACTAAAGAATCTTTACACTATACCATATATTATTGGCCAATATACAAATAAAGGGCAAAAGAAGGATATATAACAGTATACAAGGCCAAGGAAAAAATATACAATTTGAAGAAATGAAGGAAAGAAAGGATATATGATAATATCTTAGCTACAAATAGCTAGATATAGATACATACATATATTTATATATATATATATATATAAATAAACAAGGTCAACTTGAAGTACAACCTAAATCATCAGACTAGCATTTTAAAACCTTATAATCACTACAGAAACTAGTGCTAGTAAACTAAGGGTTTCTAATCCATATGTTTAATCATGAGTTAATCATGCATTATAATGAAATAGTAAGATAGAAGAGCCAGAATCATACCTCAGATCTTGATATCAGATTATTACCAATTTATCACAAACTAGCCATAACAATGATCATAACAATAATAATAACAATAACAAGGACAACACGAGTAACCGACTAATCAAGGAAAACAATACCTAATTGAGCCTTTCACTAACCCTCACCTCCCCAGGATCATAGGGTTCAATCAACATACAACACACTATAAGCTATACTCATTACCTATACATATGCAAATCCCAATAAGTCTTATAGATATATGTGCATACCAATGATAGAAAATACGTTTGCAAAGATGAATGCAACAGAATCCACATTATCTTAATTGATTTAGGTATCATAATGTATATCCAAAATCAAACTGGTAAGTAAAAGTAATATCATAATCGTCGTCATCACAATAATCTTCATGATAATCATCCTTCAAAATTGAATTGGGTATATTTAATAAATATCACAACTATCCTTCCAAAATGAACTGGGTATGTAAGTATGTCATCATAGTCATCCTCCATCCTTTCCGGGTATATAAGTATATGATTATAATCATTCTCCAGCCATGCCGGGTATATAAGCATATCATCATAACTATCCTTCAGCATTGTCGAGCATAAAAGCATATCATCATAATCATTAACACATATATATAACATCAATATTATAATATATCATTGGGTTTTACCCAAAATTTATATCATCAATACATCATCCTTCTTCATTACATACTGGAGATATGTGTATATAGATATATAATGGGTGCACGAACTTAAGCCATGGCTAAGGAAATTATAAATCTATAAATCCATTTCTTAAGGTAAACTTTAGGAATAAATCATTATACAAGTGTAGAAAGGATTAGAATCTCTCAAGACGTAAATAATTAGTAGTATTAGAATCAAAATCGAAATCCACTTTGGTCAAATCTTTAAGAAATCATTTTCAATCTCTTCACACATAGGTTATTCATTAAGATATGTAAGTATTGCTATGAAGAAACCTATTTTAAGGTGAAAAGTGGGTTTTAACTCATATTAAGGAAAAAAAGCAATAAGATCATATTTTAGTTAGAATTGTATCATTTACCAATTTAATAATCATAAATGTACCATTCTATGCATTCCATCAACAGTATTCAAATCATGGAACCATAAGTATTAATATATCTATAAACTACAACCACATCTTTACAAGGATAAACACTTCTTAGATGTCTAACCGATATCATAACACAGCCTTGCACCTAATAATGTGTTCAAAATGATTACAACATCATAATCATGGCCTTAGGCCTGCATACATTTCTGGAACCCATATTAATAATCATATTCGTAAGCCATTTTGTATCCATAAGCCATAACATGTCTATAAGGTATATCATATCTATAAGGCATCTCACATCGGGAGGCATAATATATTAATAGTCCATGAATGATAACTATGAGGCATATCACATCGATAAGACATCTCATATCTATAGTCCATATATCATAACTATGTCTATGCTTATGTTTTTTAGCATGTCCATGGACTATATCATAAATCTAGTCTGAAAGACACATCAAAGCTACAAGCCATCAATAATAATTTGAGTAAAACCATCATCATTCACCAATTGGAAAGGTAAACTTATACAAAAGGATCAATAATCTCACTATGTCTAAAATGTGTAAATAAGTCCATAAGGGCTAACACAAGTCTTGGCCTATGGCGGGATGAATGAACTCAATCCTAATCCTCAAAATCTATATTTAGGTAATTGCTACACCAGACTATGCTAAGGTATCTAAATTGACTTCTAGATGATATATAAGATAAAATCAATTATCAAATAGGAATTCCACCTAGAACATGAGCAATTAAGTCAACTCCACCTATATTATGAATTCAAGATCACTAAAATCACCCAAAAAAATTAATCATACTAACCATGTTTCCAATACCTAAACTACATTCCATATATAGCATCATATCATAACTATTCTACGAATTAGCTCAATCTATGAAGAAGATAATAGGATCCTAGAAATATAAAAAATATTTCACCTTATGGTTCAATTCACCCATCTAATCTCAAAACTTCAATATTCAAGACTAACTTATATTGTTCTACCCATAATCAATCTTAACATCCACCTTCATATGTAATATATAAAACACATCTTGTGAAGAAAAGTAGATAAAAGCCTACCTCGAAGCCAAATTACAAATCCTTGAATCATCTACAAAACATCCATATTTGCTCCACGATGATTGCCATCATGCTATCAAAATCATACTCTACATGTTATTGGTAGTAAAAGGCGAACCATATTTCTATATAATGGGTTGGCTCAATATTTGGGTCAAGAATAGGCCTATGGGGTCCATAACGAAATCCATAAATCAAAACCGTCGCGAGGTCTCGTGAAGGACAAGGAAGTTGTGCTCAAAAGTTGAGCACAAATTAGGTATCAAATCAACCCTTTAAGTTTAGGAGTTCAAAGCCCTAACTTTAAGAATTTTTCAAGAATTTGAAGGGCTCTTAATATGAATTCAAAGCAAAATCACGTCATAATTAATAACCAGGTTCCCTAAATCATCTACAAGCTTAATCCCAAATTTTAGCTCTCTTTTAGGGTTTTAGTACTTAATAAATGGATGAATGAGCAAAAATAGGCTAAAAGGGGCTATTATACCCATACCATGTTTCCAGATGTCGCTATTATGATCGCAATCTATACATATTAATCACATTTCATGGTTGTGTTTATGCTTTACGATTGCAATTCTAGAAAAAAAGAGCATTGTAATGCCCTAGGTTTTTACTCTTCAAAAACTTTTTGAGTTCTGAGTTTTCTGCCCAGGAAACAACTCTATTGATGAGTTGTAATGTATCTTAATGGGTCTGGTGGCCCTGGTCGTAGGGTGTCCAGTGAATGGTACTTGATTTACTATCCTGAGTTTGACTTGGGGTAAGAATTGTTGGGGGTCTTGACGGGTCCTCTGGGCCCAATAGTAACCAAATAAATAAATTTGTGGCTAAGTTATTCTTTGAGTAGAGTGGCTCACTATGAGCCATAAGGACTTGTTTCTAGTTGTTAGGTGCAAATTGTAGGATTTCCAATCATTACCTAATTGGATTTTGTGTTCACTACGACTGGACCATATGAGTCATAGGGTCTTATTACAAATAGTACCAGTCAAGTCATAGGGTTAGCAGTGCGTGGGGGTCCTAGAGAATATTTTGGTTACAACTCATGGTGATGAGTTATAAGGAGTAGTTATGAGTCAATAGTTGATCCGTAGTCAATGGCGGTACTTTTTTAGCTTTTAGGTTAAGGGCATTCTGGATACTTCCCCTTATATCCAAATTGAAACCCATAACTTATAACCCCTTTAAGGTGTCATTAGCACTCAAAAAAAAATATAACTTCTAAAACACTACAAAAGGCTCTATAAATTCCCTCAAGCAAGTCAAGTTAGGGTTTCATCAAGTTTGTCATCTAAGGGCTCATGAGTAAATTTCTCTCCAAATTTCTTGGTGTTTAAGGCATGTTCTCTTCCCTTATTGTTAATTTATTAAAAGCACATATTTTAAACAAGGGTTTAGGGTTTTAAATGTTTGATTTTGAACAATTTTTTCCCATGTTTTACATATAATGGTCATGCTTTAATTATAGTTTTGAACTTGGAGGTGCATGGGTATGGTGAATGAACTAGCAATTGTGATTTTCCCAAACTTGTCACTTTTTAAGAGGTTATGACCCCAACTCCACAATGTGAAATTGATTTTAATAAAGAGAAATATGGAAATTTGTAAAATTAAACCGGGGGTTGTGAATTTCACCCAAGGGAAGTAATTGTTCTAACATGTTCCTGTTACCTTGCAAGTATAGTTGGTATGATGATACACACAATGTATGCCAAAGTGTGTATTGTGGTTCAATGAATGGAATTGTGTTATAAATATTTTAGTTGATCTTTAATGGGGGTTGTGTAGCTGAGTCATGAAAGTGGAGGTCCGAGTGATCGATACTAGAAACCATGTTTGCCAATGCAGGGGTTAAAGTTACCATGGAGGTTTGAGTCTACCTCATTATTATTACATGATTAGGGAGGTTCAAGTCCCCCGTAAATCATTACATGATCAAGTTCTTAAGTTACCTTAGTACATGATTGGGAGGTTTGAGTCTCCCGTGCATATATATTAGATTATTCTACGATTCATGTGACTACACACACTAGGGCCTGACATGGGGATGAGAGATGGTTCCCATATATCCCGTGGGTAAATATTATGATAGTTGAGCTACACAATCTAGGAAAAAGATTTAAAGTGCATGCTAATGCTTGTTCCCTATCTCAGCATGTAATATATATGTATATGCATATGATTATGTGCATTGTTTTTTATCGATTTTGAATTGTTGACCATGTCATTATGTTATCCTTATCCCTAAGTTTTATGCTAGCTCTCCAACCGCTAACCGTCTTCGGACGATGTATAACCATGCGATGCAGGAATTGGTCATACTTCTACTTCTCCTGCCTAGTGATTGGGATATAGGATCAGCTTGTGAGTTCACATCAAAGTGGTGACCTTCCATACATCGGAAGTCTACATTTCATGTCTTAGTCTCTTATATCTCAGACTATATAGACATGTTTATGGCTATAGCTGAGAGCATGTCCCAATAATTATTTGATATTCAATTTTTGTTCTTTTTTTAGAAGACATTTTTTGGAGTACTATGGATATTGGGAGATGTTTTCTGGTTGTTTGGCTGGTCACTGGTCATCGGTTATAAACATGTTTTGAATTTTCTTAAGCTTATTGTACTCTATCTTGTTATATGTCTTGGAATTCATCAGACCATGGGGGATGTTGGGTTTGGATTGGTTAGGTGCAGGGGGTGCTCTCTAGTCCATGTGGGACTTGAGATACCCATCACGACCAGGCCCTGGTTTGGGTCGTGACAAGCATAACACGCATGGGCAAAATATATATTACCCTTTGTGATTTAGGTTGCACTAGAAACCTGGTGCACCAGATTTTCTAAGTCCAAAATAGACTTCGACTGGGTGCTTGAGATTCATTCAGGACACTGTATATAAAAACGAACTATGTAACCATACCAAATTCGATGTTTCAAATGCGATGACGCACTTTAAATTTCCATCTATGGTCATTTTGACAAAATGTGGGTCCCACACCTATATTTTTTATTTCTCAACTTTTTTACCAATAGGTAAAAATAAGGCAGGCTGCCTCAGGACCTTAACCAAAGTTCTACCGAGCCTAAAATCAACATTATGGAGTTGATGGCATTGTAGAAAATCTCATCCAAGGTCATCTACTAGATGATTTAGTTTGAGACCAACTACTAAACAACGAAAACTCCAAAATAGGGAAATCAACCTAAAATCCAACGAATTGTTCGATCACCGAACCAACAGTTTTGACAAGTCATAAATGACCTGTAGCCGCTATGGGAAGGCTCAAAAATCTAGAAATGCATGCAAATCGAGGAAATAACCTAGAGGATCATTATACAAACTCTCGCTTAACCAGACCTAAGGACACTTAAGTGACATTCATTGGTTAAGTAAGGTCGCTTAAGAGATCAATTGGCCGCTTAAGCAGCCTCTACTTAAGCATCCCAAGTGTTGCTTAAACAGATGCCCAACGGAGTGGTGCATCGGCTGGAGAATTGTTGAATTCTAAGTCTCTATGAACCCTTAGCGTTCATTGAAAATCTCGAGAATGCAAACAAACTATGCTACCCAATCAAATATGATACTCCAGACTAAATAACAATATCACATTTTCTAATAAACATCATTTTCACAAAATTGACCCTTAAGTCCTGATTTCACAACTTTCCGAACCAAGGGTCTAAATGCAATTCTAATGTTGAAAAATTACACAAACCAGGTAACCAACCTAAAATCGACATTCTGGATCTGCTAGTTCAATATATTTTGTCATTTGATGCACAGAATAATAAATGTTGATCAAAGTCAACTAAAAGATCTTTTAACCACCAAAATTCATAAACTCACATAAATCATACCAAAAAGCATTGAAAATCATTCTAATCATCCCCATACTCTAAAAATACCAAAAAGCTACCAGGTGGAAGGGTAAAATGGTCAAATCATAGAAAAATGAATAAGTTACAAAAATCACCAAAAGTAAAACCATTACATCATCCACCACATAGAATATAGTTTGTCCTCGAACTATAGGTAAGGGAAATACCTTAATAAGCAAAAGATAGGGATAAATACCACACATATTGGAGTCGACCTCCTAAGTAGCCTTATCTACTGGTTGATGTCTCTACTGGAGCTTAACCACTGGAATATTTTTAGAATGTAACAGTCTAATATTTCTGTCTATAATGGAAACGAGATCCTCAATAAGTAGACAGTCTCTTATCTGAACTGAATCTGAATGAATGACATGAGAATCATCCAAATATAACTCTAAAGCATGGAAACATGAAAAAACTAGATGGATAACTGATAAATTTGGGGGCAATGCTGACTCATATAGTACATCCCCAGTAGTTTGAAAAATCTCGATTGGTCCAATATACTTAGGGATATTGTTTCCCCTCTTCCCAAACCTCATCATGTCCTTCTTAGGAGACACACAAAGGAAGACTCGATCACCACCACTAAATCTTAAGGCACATAATCTACAGTCCATATATCACTTTTACTTTATCTAAGCTGCTCAAAATCTATCCTTAATGACTCAAACACTATTCAAAGACTCACAAAGTAAGTTAATAACTAGAGTTATAATCTTAAAAATCTCAAAAACCAGCTAGTGAGCGAGAATGCCTTCCATACAAAGCCTCAAAAGGAGCCATATTGTAATACCTTGTACTTCTACCTAGCTTAAATTCGTCTTGAAGATGCCAAAGACATTATTTAAAGATGAATACACTTTTATATATGTGTAATTTTCAATATTTTCACTCTTTGTTGTGTGGAAAATTCAATAAGCTTTCTATTGAAACCAAATTCACCCAAATCTGACACTTGGGCAAAAAGTTAAAGCCTTTTTAGTGAGACAGTGTATTACCTGAGCCATCAGTGCATTGTAGAGCCTGGTTAAACGGCAATTGTGAATTTTTAGTGTTGCTCCGTGATAGTGGTATGTTGTGCAAAAGGCCCAGTTCACAATTATCCTTTTCTAGTGTTCCAACACGATACCACTGCATCACAGTGAGATTCCAGGTCTTGTCCAAGGTGGCAACACAATTGTACCGTATTGCACTACCATGCAATTTTCAATTTTTCACTTTCTAGAGATACGGTCCTATAGCGCTGCGTTGCTCCAGGGGTCCAGATCAGGAAAATTTTACAAAAATTAAAAGACGCATCCAGGGTTAAATGGGTCTTTTCCCATGATTTTCTTCCACCCAAATGTGGGGTTTAAGCCCTAAATAACGTCCTTAGCTAATTATTATTCCATTTTTCCCCAATATCAAAAACATTCTCTCAGAAGAAAAAAAAACTCTAGCCCTTGATAATCAAGGTCTATCTCAAGAAATCCATCCAAGAACTCCAAGAACCTTCAAGGTTTCCCTTTTTAGGTATGCATAGTATTCATTCATGGATTCCTTTCATCCATGAAGCCCAAGAATCACGTTTTAAACTATGAATTATGATATTCATGTTATGTATTGATTATGTTCATGTGGTTGTTGTTGTTGTATCATTCCCAAGTTGGAATATTTATATATTTTTATGAAAATATGTTAGCATGTGATTTGAAAACCATGCATTTTAGTTGGTTATGATATGTTAATTTGATGATTATGCTATGCCCTAAGTCATGCACCCTAAGTTTTTGACAAAATTCCCAAGAGACTAGAAATTATGTAATATGACTCAATTGATACTTAAGTGAAGGATTCATGTTTTACCCTTATATTCAAATGCCTCCCACGTTATTGATGTACAATGTAGATGTTTGTTGGAATGCTCATGATGTTAGAGTATGAAATTATGACATTGTGTATATGCATTCCTACCATGTACAAGATTATGATAACCATGTACTTCATGAAATCCCCAACTTATTGTATTATGGATTGTTGATGTTGGTCGTGTATTCAAGAATATCATGCCTTGTCAATTTCCTTCTATTGAGTCCTGGGGGTACTTGTACCCGACAATTTAGCTATGTGCCTAGAGCCAGTGTCATATTTTTCATGATATCCTCAGTCAAGCCACGTTCAGTAGAATTCAGTCAGTCATGTGACTCAGGAAAACTCAGTAAACTCTGTAATCCTAGTAATCTAAGAAAGATTAGTACTTCAGTAATGTTAGTAGTATTCCATAAGTCAACAGAACTCAATGAACTAAGTTCAGTTCAGTTGATCATGTTCAGTATCTATTCAGATGGGAGTAGGATTTAGCACTGAGTGAACCCAAGGATGAGGACACACACTGACAGTTGAGGGTGTGATCCTTAAAAGCAATCCTTGCATTCCAGAACTATGTAGCCAGCATAGGTTGAGACATCAACACTGATAGATTAGGGTTGATGAGGTGGATAAACACTATCAGATGAAGGTCCCACCTTCTCTTTTGGTGACACTGTCAGATGAGGGTCACCCACAGCTTATCTTTACCAGTGGTCTGGTATTGACACCCTTCTAATTGGGGTTATAGATTGGACCCCAACCTAGCTATATTACTTTATTTGGGGCATGTTGGTTAGATGACTACTTGCCACAGTTACAGTTTCAGACTCGGTCTCAGTAATAGAACTTAGATAGTTCTTCAGAATTTTAGGACTATCAGATATAGTCAACTCAGAATAGTACAAAACTTAGTTAGTTCCATCAGAACCTACACTATTAGATACAGTCGCTTAGTATCAGTTATATTAGTTATTAGTGACTCATGTTATCAGTAATTAGACTCAGTAGTTAGTACCATCACGAATTTAGTCACAGTCACTTATTCATGCATATATTCTCACGTTCATGTTATACAGTTAGTTAGCATTGTTCATGCATTCAAACCATTTGCATTTAGCCTACCTCATTGCATACTAGTACATTCAATCGTACTGATGCATTTGCGCTGTGGTGTTTTATTCTATACCATAGGTTCAGAAGCACGAGCTTTAGAGCATCAGTACATTCCAGTTTCAGCAGTTAGAGTTTGTAGTGAGTCTTCATCCTTCAAGTACATGATCATTACTTTATTTCTTCATTACTTAGTTTATTTCAGTAGTTGGAGTTAGTTGGGGACAGGTCCCATCAACTCCTTATTAAGACACTTTAGAGGATTTCAGACTACTGTGTTTTCAGATTTGATGTTTTCAGACATTGTTTCAGTTTTGGTATTATCATACCACATTATTCAAATATGGTTTTATCAGATGTTTATTAGTTTTGAACCTCATGGAAAGTTTCATCCTACTATTTCATCATCTATACAATATATTATGCAGTGTTCAGGTACAGATATTAGTCATGGGTTAGCTTATGGTCCTTCGAGGTCATGAGCATCATGTAGTGTTCCGAGTACCAAATTTGGGGAGTTACACATGTCAATACTGGAATGGTAGCTATTATTTATGCATAAAATCCAACAATGCTATATGCTGCTTCCACTAACCTCCAATATCCATGACACAAGCATGGAGCATATTCTCTAATATTTGAATAGCCCGCTCCGACTGAACATTCATCTAGGGGTGAAAAGCCTTACTAAGATCAACCTGGGTACCCAACTCCTCCTAAAAAGTCTTTCAAAAGTGAGATGTAAACACTGAACCTTGATATGAGATGATAGACACTAACACACTAGAAAGACAAACTATATAACGATATAGATATGGGCCAACCTCTTAGTACTGAAAGAAATCTAAACTATAGTAAAATGAGTAAATTTGATCAATCAATTCGAGATGACCCAAACACTATAGAAACAACAAGAAGTATGAGATAACTCAGTCACAAAATCCACAGTGATTTGTTCCCATTTTTACTCAGGAATGGGTAACCTCTGAAGTAAACTACCAAGAGTCAAATGCTCAACCCTCACCTATTGGAAACATAGGCAATGAGCTACAAAATCTGCTACATCCCTTCTCATACCACCCCAATAGTAGTGTTATTTTAAATAATGATACATCTTAGCTACTCTCGGATGGAAGGAATACCTAGAACAATAAGCCTCCTCCAAAATCAACCTCACCTAATCACCCATTCTCATTAAATAGAATCAACCTCCAATCCTCAAAACCCCATCTAGATCAAGCCAGGATTGTTAGCCTCACCATTCAACACCTCTCAACCTAACATCATCAAACTGATGAGCCCGAATCTGCTTCATCAAAGAAAACCTAGCCTCAAATAAAACCAATACACACCCAGTGTCAAAATATCAAGCTTAACCATCTGGTTAGCCAAAGAAGGAAACTCTAAGGTAAAAGGCCTCTCCTGGGTCAAAATATGTGCCAAGCTACCTATGTTAGTCGAGTTCCGGCTTAAGGCAGCCACAACCATATTAGACTTTTCCAAATGATATAGAAGAGTGGGGTCATAACCTTTAAATAACTAAAGACAACAATGTTTCCTTATATTAAGATATCATTAGGTGAAGAAATACTGAAGGCATTAATGATTTGAGAAAATCTCATAATAAAATCTATACAAGTAGTGCCTCTATAACTTTAAAGAAAATACAACCGAACATAACTTTAAATCATGGGTAGCCTAATTTCTTTCATGAGGCTTCAACTGAAGAGAAGAATATGCAATCACCTTACTCTGCTAAATCAACACAACAACTAACCAAATACCTAAAGAATCACAATAGATGATAAAACCCATACCCTTCTTAAGAAAAGTCAAATAGGAGCTAATGACAACAAATCTTTGAACTTTTAAAATATGACCTCACAAGCATCAACCAAATAAAAAGAAATCTTGTTTTGAGTCATCATAGTCAAAGGAGTTGTCAGAGGTGAAAAACCCTCAACAAAACACCGATTAAAACTTGTCAAACCAATAAAACTCGTATTCTAAGTAGGAGAAGTAGGCTTAGACTAATCAGAAACTGCTGTAATCTTGGATGGATCAACTATACTATGATCTTTGGTCACTACATGACCCAAGAAAGGAACAGACTCCAACCAAAACTCACAGTTGGAGAACTTCACAAACAACTTCTCATCCCTTAGTCTCTTGAGTACAATCTGCAAAAACTCATCACAATCGACCTAACTATTGGAATAAACTAAGATATCATCTATAAATATAATAAAAAGAAAGTTGAGATACAGTCGAAATAGGTGATTCATCAACTCTTTGAAAACGGCTGGGGTATTGGTCAACCCAAAGGACATGACCAAGAATTCATATGACTATACCGAGTTTGAAGATCAAATCTTTAACTAGTGTTACTCAAAAACCTAAAATAAATCTTCAAAAATACAGAAGCATCCTAAAGACGATCGAATAAATCATCAATACGAGAAAGAGGATACTTGTTCTTAATCGTCACCTTGTTCCATTATCGATAATCAATCCAAATAGACATAGATCCATTCTTTATCTACATAAATAAGATACGTACACCCCAAGGTGAAACACTAAAACTAAGTAAGATAAATCCCTTATCCAATAGGTCCTACAAATGATCCTTCAATTCCTTGAACTTTGTAAGGGCCATCCTAAATGAAAGAACAAAGATGGGCTTGGTGGCTGGCTCAACATCAATGTCAAAGTCAATAAAATGATCTAGAGGCATACAAGGCAAATCCATAGAGAACACAACCATGAACTTATGGACAATATGAATAGAATAAAAAAAGAAGGTAAAGTAACACTAGTATCAAGAATATGATCAAAATAAGACTAACATTCTCTCTAAACCAAGCGACGAGCCTAAAGAAAAGATATAACTTTTTTTTGGGACCCAAATAAAGTGCACCCTTTCAAGCTTTCCTTGGCACACCAAGCAAAGATAAGCTTATGGTTTAATCTAGGGTAGAATGATAATGATTTATCCAATCCATACCAAAGATAATGTCAAAATCTATAATATTTAGTATAGTTAGATCTACCCAAGTCTCACGCCAAACAAAGGTCACAATATAAGATCCATAATCCTAATCCAACACTAAAGAGTCTCCTACAAGGGTAGATACATGGATAGGCATCCCAAGAGGCTAATTAGCTAAATCAAAACCCAAAGTAAAATATACAGACACATAAGAGAAAGTCAACCCTAAATCACATAAAACAGATGCAGATCTAAAGAAGACAGGGGCTATACCTATGATAACAGTATTAGAAGCATTTTTCTTTGGTCTAGCGGCTATAGCATAATACTGTCCACAACCACCACCCGACTGAGTAGCTCTGCGACCTCCACTTTGGGCACCACCACCTCTACATCGTGAACTTCTAGTATAACCTCTGCCTCTTATTAATGATATAAGAGTAGGCGTGAAAATATGGCGAGGATAGTGCTAGGCTAAATGGCCAACCTTATTACACATAAAGCAACCGATATGGATCGACTAAATAGAGGGAGGTATGACTGAACTATTATGACTACCCAAATCTGCTAAACCAAAAGACCCACTACATGAACCTTGCAAAGCTTTCTGTACTGGTCTACCATAATATGCATATAATTATCTAGAATCTTTACCTCAAGGAGTGCGACTTACGAACTCTCCCTAAGACCGTACCCTCTTGATTCCTCCCTTAGACGCTTAAAGAATATACTCAATCATCTTTGCATGATCCACTATACTGTAAAATGATTCCTAGGAAACTACTATATGGGCAATATATAGCTGAAGTGAAACATCAAAACCTTTCACAAACTTTTGAATCTTCTAAGACTCGATTGAAATACTAGCATAAGAATATTTAGAAAAGGTATGAAAGTGTATCTTATACAATATATCAGTCATGGATTGCTGATCCAGGTGATGAAACTCATCTCTCATTTTATCCCTCAAACTATAAGGCATAAAACTATCCAAAAAGGCCTCAACAAATTGATCCTAAGTTATCCCTGAAAAACCAAGAGGTCTACAACTAACAAGTGAACTTCACTAATCCCTGGATACATCTCTCAATGGTAGTAGTGTAAGCAACCCCATATGACTTAAGCAATCAAAGGTTATGCAACTGTTTTCTACAATTAGTCAAGCAGTCAAAAGCATCCTTACCCATAGCACCACTGAACTTGGATAGACCCAAGTGATTGAATCTCTCAAACCTCGTTTGATCCTTAGAAGACATAACTATACTCATAATAATAAGAGGCATAATGAATCTGGCTGGCTGTGATCCTACCTAAGAGGGTAACATAGATGAAGTCTGAACTTCTAATCTCAAAGTTATTAGAACTATCAAAATTGACAAAGGAGGTTGTTAATGTAAAGTTTATGTGTGATAGATAACTCTTTCTAGTGAAGACTTCAAAATATATAATTGGTTTGAAGAACCAAAAAAACTACTTGGTAATTGAACTATAGGATCCAACAAGTCACCAATAACTAGGGCAGCTATAGGAAAGCTATTAACAACAAAAAATTATGGAAAAGCAAAATAATGACCTTGAGGGTCAATACAAGCTTATGTATCTTTATATTTTCTCCAAGACACTTGAGTTCATTCATGATAGATATGAATTAGGTATGCATTCCTTGAATGGATTCTCTTTTGCTCATCTTAAAAAAACCCATACTGAGTATTAAGCATACCAATCTTTGATTTGTTTACTTGATTTGTTCCATCATGAGTTTTATGCGAAGCTTCCTATATTTCCTTAATTGATTCACAAGTGGAGACACAATTGTACTCATTAGGTCTTATCCCACATAGAAGGATCGTTTTATCCTTCTAATTCTTTTCAATCTTCTTTCTATCACCTTCATTATAGTCTTTGCTAGTTTTATGAACAAACTAATACATTTCTCTTTCTTTAACAACTTTTATAGGCATATGAAGGTTGCCACAAATCATATCCCATAACTCACAATCCTTTTCTATGATAAAATAATGCATTTGACTCTCCACCAACTATAAACAACCCATTGAATCTTGGCGGGGTCAAATAGTTCATTGTCCTTCCTTGAGACTAGATGGAGTTTCCATCTTGAACAAGATTTTTCCTAGGTGTTAACCTTATAAAAGAACCGCTCTAATAAATGGTTTGTAAGAGTCCACCACTCTATCTAGGACTTGATTATATCCCTTTATGATAATTATAGAATAGTAATAACATAAAGAGAAACTAAAGGAAAGTAAATAACAAGAGATATTTGTATGGAAACTCCTTGGTCAAGGGAGTATAAAGAAACAAACTTATTAAAATCATCCAATATATGAATTAAAATCTTATAAGTCCTACTTACTAGCAATAGCTCTAGTGTTGCACACACCCATAATAGCTCTACTGTGAGAACTCCACTAGCTAACTTGACATGACCCGACCCGGGATCTTATTCTAATGGGTGTCCCACATCCAACCAGGATAGGATACCACCCCTGTTACCCAACCCAACCTCCAGCCGGCTGCCCTGAGTTGGCTAAATTTCAAACATATAATAAAGCAGTGTAACAGCTTGCATAAAGACTTTGTGATAGGATCACGTTCGTGATCGACTCAATCGAGTCCAACTGTCATACACCAACTGTCCAACAATACCAAGCCAAACCAAAACCATAAATCTAAACATAACCAAATAAGTTCCATTAATAATTAAATATACAATCCCAGAATGAAATATGATAGAATAGTTAGAAACTTTTCCAATGATGTTAACCCCAATACCAATGCTAATACTAAGGCTGACACTAACATTAATCTCGCCATACAAAAGCCTCTAAACAAGGAATACAAAATCCAGTTGGGACATGCCCCAAACCAAAACCAAACCAAAGTATGAAATAACATCCATGGAATGGAGCCTCCAAAAAAATAAAAGCTCAGCACTTCAATCTAAAGCTGACCCTGAATGTCCGAATGCTATCATGAAGGAGTAGAATGGTTGGTTCCTGTATCCTGTGGTGATACAGCCACCCAAAGATGGGTTAGCGGGTGAACGCTAGAATGCACTCAAGATAAGGCAAAATAATGCCATTTAAGAAGACTAAGTAAAACCATCCATATGAACACAACCCATACATATAAATATATATAACCTTGTTGGAAAAGAGAACCTAGTTTAATATGCATTCAAAACCTTTAACCTGGGTATGTGATGCTTAACCATCCTAAAATAGCCCTCGAGCTATATGGGTCCAGTGTAACCCCTATGTAGGGCTATACACCCCCCGGGGGTCCTTGAATTCCCTTAACTCAATCAGACCCATTCTATAAGGAGGAATGGATATTGGATGAGTATCCAAAACCAAATCAATACCAAACTCTATTTCCTTATCCGAAGAAACACTAGGAAGATCATCCGAATAGACCTCAGGAAACTCATTTACCACAAAAATTAAATATAGAAAAGGACCTTCTGAGCTATAATCTTTAACCCAAAACAAATATTAAAAAAAACCTTTAAAGATTAACCTCTAAGAACTAAGATAAGAAATTAACCTCTCCATAGAAGCTAGGGAACCATCCACCCACTATATAATCAGTTCACCAAGGAACATAAAGACAACCTTATGGGTTCAAAAATCCAAGGAAGCATAACAAAAGTGTAATTAATCCATCCCCAGAATAACATCAAAATCCACCATATCTAGATCAAACCGATCTGCTTAGATCTTCTTGCTAGCAATAGATACCACACACCCATATTCTCTTTTAGCAATAATTGAGTCACATACTAGGGTAGAAATAGAAAAAGGATCCAAGACAACCACAGGATCAAAACCAATGCATACAACCATAAATTGGGTTAAATTAAAAGGAGTGGAACCTGGATCAAGCAGACAATACACGTCATGGGAATAGAGTTGTAACATACTAGTAACAACATTAGGCGATGCCTCAGATTCCTATTGAGATGTAAGAGAATACAACCTATTTCAGCCTTTACTGGTACCAGAAGAAGGAGTAGACACCAAAGTCGCACCACACAGTGCAGGAGCAAAAGATAAAAGTAATTGGAGCTTTGACCACTCCTAATGCACCCATTCCAACCTGAAAATTTTCAAGCATATGGCCTGGATGTCCATATTTAAAGCACTTGTCCCTACCTTTATCATAATAGACCTGATAAAGATGACCATAAAACTAGAAAGGAGGGCATAAAGAAGCCAACTGACCCATTTTTACCTGATATGGGCACCTTGTGCGTAAAAATTATCACACCTTACGGACATCTGTCACCTGACTACATTGGGTAAGGAGCACTAGCAGTAGAGAAGAAACCCAAACTCCCCCACTTCTTCTTTGGCCATTTAACTTCATCCCGATCGCCCTGCTACTAAGCACCACTCTGTTCAGAAAACCTACTCCTCTTTCCCATTCTTTCCCCAAACTTCACCTATTTACTTTTTTCTTCCTCATCTTTCTGCATATGGATAACCAACCTGGAAATGTTGATATTCTTGATCAGCAAAGCAATCTTGCTTTTAATGATTAGATCATGCAATAGCCCAGAAGTAACTTTCTCACTCTTGCCCTTATTTCAGCTACTAAATCAAGTTCATACCTTGACAGCTGATGAAACATTAACGAATATTCTTTGATAGATATTTTACCTTGCTTGAGATTCAAAAACTCCTCCATTTTTACTTCCCTTAGCTCTTGACGATAAAAAATCAAGAAAAGTATTAGAAAAAGAATCTCGTAAATACAATCCCTCCACATCACCTCTATCCCTATCCCACTCTTCGTCGTATTGGTACATAATAACTTTAAGCTAAAAAGATGCAAAATTCACCCCTTAAGGTTAGTAGCCTGCATCACCCTAAATATCTTCTCTATTTTATCCAAGAAACCCTAAGGATATTTCTCCACTTTCACACCTATAAATATAGGAGGATTCATCTTCATGAACGGGCCAAGGATTGTGGCCTTAATAGATAAAACACCAAAGGCATCCCTCTTAGCCTAAGCAACAACAAACTATGCAATAGTATGAATCAACTGATGAAATTTTGCATTAGTCACCTCACATTGAGGAGAACTTATAGCAATTAAGGGAACTCCAAAACAATCAGGGATAGGATCCTGAGAATGAATGTGAACTCTAGGTGTAGGACGTAACTCTTCAACATCATCCCGAGATGGGACAGAAGAATTTTCTTTTATTCTAGATCATCGAGGAATGATCTAGAAAGTTAACAACTAAGGATTAGATAGGAATTCTAGGAATTAGACACCAAGCTTGAAAATAAAACACTAAGAAAGTGAAGCATTCCAAAATTCTTTGTAGGCTTTCTCTTATGAGTGTGGTGCACCACATACTCTTAAAAGATAGTCTACCGAAAACGGCTTTGTGGACTTCCAATTGACCATGGACTTAAAGCCCTAATAGAAACTTGACTTGAATCGATCCGGGGCCTTGTCGTAATAAGTATCCCATGTTCGACCAAGATTGGAGATAGCCCCCTATACATAATTCAACCTCAAGTCACATACCCTAAGTTGGATAAATTTCAAATATATAAAAAATAGTGTAACAGCTCACATGAAGACTCTAGTATAGGATCACAACTTTGATCGAACTAACAAAGTCCGACCATCCAATACTAAACATCCAACAATACCAAGCCAAAGCCAAACCATAAATTCGACTATAACCAAATAATTTTCAATAATAATTAAATATAAAATCCCAACATAAAATACAATGGAACATTGAGAAATTTTGTCCAACTATGTTAGCCCCAATTCCAATGCCAATACTAAGGCTAACACTATATCGATCCCACCCATACCAACCCATAGTGGTTCCATAAAAGCCTCTTACCAAAAGAATGTAGGAATCCAGTTGGGATATGCCCCCAACCATAACTAAAACCAAAATCCTTAAATAATCAAAACTATGAAATAACATCCATAAAATAAAGCTTTCCAAGAAAATAGAAGCTCACCAATCAAAAGTTGACCCCCCGAATGTCCAAATGCTAAGAAAGAGGAGTAGAATAGTCGATTCCTGCATCACATAGGGATATAGCCGCCCGAAGATAGGTTAGCAGGTGAATACTAGCATGAACTTTAGATAAGGACAAAATAATACAATTTAAGAAAACCAAGTAGAACCATCCACATACACATAACCCATAAACACACACACACATACATATATATAATCATGCAAGGAAAGGGAATTGGGTTTAGCATGTATTCAAAACCCTTAACCTGGGTATGTGAAGGTTAACCATCCTAAAACCACCCACGAGCTATATGGGTCCAGTGTAACCCCTGAACGAGCCATGCTGCATGTAGCTGCATGAACCGAAGATACCATAAGTGTAGAGGATTCTCATGTGACCTTCACTCTCCAGGATACATATGTATAGTGTATCTAGAGGATTCCCATGTACCTTATAAGTAGCATATAAGGTCACTATGACCTACCCCTTATGTCAAAAAACCTGAGTATCCAGCATGCATTTATTAGACTCCCACCTTTACTATAAGTTGTCACATCCCACCATTATTGACCAATTAAAACCATTTTTCAACTAAACCATTACTCCATTATTATTAACCAAGGATATTAGTAATGGTATCGTCATACCGACTATAACTTGCAAGTATTGTCCTTAGCCAAAACTTTTAGTGGTCAAGGGATACCCATGTACCCATAACCCTGTAATCCCATTAAATTGGGGTATTCCCATGTACACAACAAGTATTTATTAACTTATTAACTTGGGGGATTCCCTTGTACCCCACAGGTATGTTTATTAAGCCAAATCATTCCAAAATAATTTAAATAATCATATCATTTAGGGTTCCATTACCAAGTTTAAACCATGCATAAGTTCCATTGAATACCTAATATTATGGTGAAAACATTGTTATAGGCATTTTATTAAATGCATTGGGGGGATAGTATTTCCAAAACCAAAGCCAATTACTAAGCAATCATTTCCATGCAACTAATTATCCAAACCACCATTAATGTATATAAAAGCACAATTAAAATTTCGGAAAATCATAACCAAAAATTTATAGCCAAAACCCCCCAAATCATATTTGAATACCCAAAATCATACAACATTCAAATAATGAAAACATTGTATAAAATACACGCCTTTAGTTGGAACTAAAAATGAGGGAAGGGAACATGCCTTAAACCTAGATGCTAATGGAGAGAAATCACCATGACAAGCCCCAATTTACTCCGTAAGATAAAACCCTAGCTTTCTTTTCCCAAAAACTCTAGAGAGGATTTAATAGTGTTTTATAAGTGTTTAAGAATAGACTAGTAGGGAAAATAACCTCTCAAGTTCAATATAAGTCATGGGACCTTATTAGGATAAGTGAGGAAATATCCAGATTACTCTCACTTAAACTACACTTAATTCCCATTAGAGGGTACAACTAACCCTTATGAGTTATACCCATCCTATACGAGTGATACCTACCTCTCATACCCTAGGCTTTCCTCTTAGACCCAACACTTTCCAAGGTACGACACTACCAAACCCAAGTCATATCCAAGTATAGGACTAGTACCCATAAACTGTACCCCAGGCAAAATAGAATCCCAAGAGGTTTGAACACCATCGCCCTTTATGTGTCCTAGGTATGACTCGTACCGTAGCTTACGGCTCATGGTGAGCCACTCGTACTCAAATAAAACTTAAGTTACCAAGTTCATGGTTAAGTGAAGAAATCAAACAACCCATATCCACTTATACAACTCGTACCACCCAGGTCATATCCATTCTAGTAACTAAATCCATTCTACCAACAAACTGGTCAGCATACGACTGGATCATACCACCCGTACCCAAGTTGTGACTCGTTCCCTAAGTTGTATATTACCCAAAAATATAAAATTGATGAAATTTTCTAAGGCCTAGAAATCAAGGTGTTTCATAACTCTATTTAGAATAAACTAATAAAATAAATTCAATCACAAAACTACACACAAAAATATCCAAGATAAGACATAACATTATGATTGAAGAATCACTACGAGCAAAATAATTTCTAAATTATGGAATTTATGTGTATAAAATGAGGATTTTTAATGAGAAGATTTTCTTTTAGGATTTTTGAAAAACATAAACCTTTTTCTGCAAGGATGGTGAATATACATGATAAGCATTGGGAGAAAAGCTTTCTCAATAGTTGTTGGTGGAAAGGATTATTGAGAATTTGTCCCTTTAGTGTGATGACACTATCAGAGAGTACTAGATAATTGGGACATATGAAAAAAAACCTAAAATTACAAAACTATATACTAGGACAACAGTTAACATAACTGATCCTTCCACTAGGTTAGGCAATCATCAAAACACGAATTAGAATATAACAGGTACAGACTAGGTCTAGTGATGAAGTTTGTCAATCATCAAAACATAGAATTTTAACAATTTAAGGGAAGGATTGTTCATTTAAGTATAAAATTATATATATTTTTCTATCACCCACCTCATATTTGTTGCTTTAAATTATTGTTTAGAGCTTTAATTAAATAAATTACTTTTATGCTAGATGTTTTCATTTTTCAGATGGAAATACAATACTTTGTGTACAAATTGGATGTATATAAGCCTTGAAGTCTGATAGAATTTAAATATATCAATATAGAACAAGTCTAAAAGAAAAGGCCAAGATTGAAGGCCCACAAGGGAGAAAAATAAAAGAGCTACAAAGTTGCACTATGGAATCACTAGGGCATCGCCATAATAAAATCCTTAGCCCCCATCCCCTTGCTTTATCTCACTGTCAATATGGCCTAAGGCAGGGTTTGAAGCCTTACAGTAGTGCAATTTTTGGGCTAAAATTTCTAGTCCAAGTTTTTTAAGGGTATTATCATCATGCAACTTTAAGGAATTCTATAAGCATATCCTAGACCTGATTTTTAAATGATTGAAGACTATAACACAAAGAGTGATGGAGAAATACATCTATAATGACCTAATTTTTTGATGACTTATGTGAAACATTATTACTATATGATTTGATAATTTTACACCTCCTCATGGTTGGTTTATGGTATTTATAGTATGTGGGGATAATTATTACTATTCTTGGTATGTTTTGTTGTATTTTAAGTGATACAGTGGTTTTTGGTGGGTTGAGAATCCTTATAGCTGATCCGGGTGAACATTCATTACTCTATGCATTGGATGGTAAAATGGGTTGTACCAATAGATTCAGAACGTTGATTTTAGATTGGTAACATGGTTGGTATGGTTTTATGACTTTTATATTTCATTTCAACCCTCACTTCAGAAGGTTATGAAGTGGAGTTTTAGGTGTCAACTTTATGAAAATAATGTCTTTTCAAAAATTTGATATCGTTGTAGAGTTAGAAGCATAAAATTTGGTAGGGTAGCATGGTTTACTTTCATCACAAGATTTTAGAAGAATCTTGATTGGTTCGTAGAGAATTAGAATTTTCCAAGTCTCAATTTATGCACTTGCTTTTATGATAGACCATGGCTTATGTGACTCAAATGATCAGTGTAAATGTAGTGTATGAAAAATCTTTGTTCGGATAGAGAATCTCTCATACACAAGGACCAAATCATAAATGAGATGCTTGACAGTAGTCCAGGTACCACATACATGACCCGATGATTGCGTATGTGATGGTTGGGTCCTTTATATACCCATGTCTCACCATTTTTGAAATGTACAACTTAGGGTTTCATGATTTTGAAAAATTTCTTAAACTTCTAATATTGGGTATCCTCCATAACACCAATTTCAACTATTTTCTTTAAATTCTATCATGTAATTCTTGTTTAAATGTGAATTAAGATAAAAATTAGGAATATGGCTCGTAAGGCCTGACAATGTTAATTCTCTAATTTAATCCCTGAATTGAACCTATTTTCACTTAGGTGAGTTTCTAATATTATAATTATCAGTTTTCTTTTGATGTCATCTCCAGAACAACTTCAATTCTCAAATTTTAAAATTAATTTCAGGCATTTTTGCTGATAAAGCTTGAACATAGGTTTTCTTCAATTTAGACCTCATTTTAACTCATTTTCACTTGATTCTTAAGATGTATATTCCCAAAAACATGTGTAACATGTTTCAAAAGCAAAGTTATGATTTACCCTTATATTTAAAAACTTGTTCGGGGTCTATTTTGACCCCAAACTTAAATATAGGCAATATGGGTATTATTTTCTTCCTTTTGATGCATAGATTTTATATCTTTCTGTTTTAGTTCATTCTGAGTCCATTCATGAGGAGTAAAGCTTTGAGTTTAAGGCTTCCCAACTATTTTTTAACATTCAAAGTAGGTTAAGGCTTGACTTTCTTCAGACAGGATTGGGTAGTTACTGTAGATACAAAAGTATGTTTAGGGTGTGGAAATTAATCATGAAAGTGGCTAAAATTATAGGGTTTTGCCCATGCAGGGGCCTATATACTAGTGTATTTGGTGGTTTTGAAATATTATTTGCCATGTGTCATTATGTGGGGTCCTATATAATATTATTGGTGGTGAATACATATTATTAATTACGTATTGTATAATAAAAAAGCCTAATATGGTATAAATGGTGTATTTATTTGTATTCTACTCTCTTGGAATATGGTTTATGTTGGCATTCATGGATGGTTATGCATACTAAGTAGATTGTTTTCTCGCGTGGTTAGATATGGAAATACTCATTCTAGTTGGTTGTGAGCATTACATTCTCATATCATACATATTCATGAAACAGTGGCACCACTATGGAAGTTTTTGGATTAAGAGCAGTGGCTTTTTCTAACAAAAAGTTGACATGTTTAAAACCCTCTATCGATGGATGTATTAAAGTGGATATATACATATTGGTATTAGATATTGGTTGTATACGCGTTAACAAATCCACCATGAGTCATATGTCGAATAGCTTTAGCTCCATATGTTTACACGGGGGTTGTGCAACAACCTCAAGCATCATCATCATCATCATCTACATTGTATTTGTATTTACATGATACGTTTCTGTAATGCATTCTTTTTATTTGATATGATATTTGTCTTTGTGTATTTCTTCATTTCCTACTAGTATGTGTTATACTTGTCTACTTATATGTTTTTCTTGTATCAGTTGTGTCAAATATGAATATTCTAGAACTATTACTGGATAGGCCTATTATACCATTTGGGATATTTTTTGGTTGCAGGCGATGCACCATTAGTGTGTATTTTTTATACTTTATTTTATGATTTGCTCTATCACCCTAGGATACCTACTGAGTAAAGTGGGCCGTACTCACCCCAACTATATCTTTTTGGTTTAGATCCAGGTTGGAGTACACCTTATGGTGGTTGGCTTTCGAGAAATACTTTGGAGCTATTCGAGGTAGTGATTAGATTTTTGCATTGGAAGTCTACTACTACCATTTTTTATTTAAACTATGTCTCTATTTGGAATTTAGAGATAGAGTTATTCTTGTTTTTGAGATCTTACATATTTTGATCTTGAGTTGTACTAATTAGTTCTTACTTAGTGACACTAGGTTTTGGGATTATGGTATGATATCTTTTATTATGTTCTTATATTTTTATTATATTGTGTGGTTAGACTTTATTCTAAAAGCCTAACCTTAGGTTACTGTGATTATTTTATCTTTTTATATTAGTTTGTGTGATAGACTTACTTGTCAAGGCTTGCCACGATAATTTCCATCATGACCCTTGTATTTGGGTCATGACAAATTTGTATAAGAGCAACCAGGTTCATTGGTCTCCACAGTGTAAGAACAGGATGTTTAATAGATTCTAGTAAATTGATATGTAGGTATCCGTATTCATCTTTGAAAGGCTATAAGATGTCTTTAGGAAATTTCCCACATTTTGTTACTTATCATAGGATTACCATCATAAATTTTTTACTAAGTCATAATTCACTCTCTTTTATGCAGATGGTCATGACTGGATCTCATGAGGTTAGAGATGCAAAACCTTTATCCAAGGTGAGAACCTAGTCTAGAGAGTGGGTTGTGAGTCATGGATGAGATCAAGGTAGTAAATGGGTATGTGGATCTACCTTATCTAGGAGTAGTGCTCGAGGATTCTCCCCTGAGCCCTGTGTTGAGCATATTGGAGCTGTGGGTTCTACTTTGGTTCTACCAAGATCTTTTACCCCAGTCTTTAAGGAGTTATTAATCCACTTGATAAACCATTTGAAGGGTGCTCCTTTGTGTGTGCCTAGTGTTTTCCTAAATCCAAGTATTGTGCGTTTATCTATGCTAGAGATTACTTATGATGTTTCTCTAGGTAATGAGTATGGATCCTCCACTAGTACTTACTTCTTCTTTTGGTACTCCCCAGATTTTGAGTATTATTCCTCTTTTAGTGTCTACATTTGAGTATGGTAAATAAAGATTATGGGTTCTTCCTTTATCTATGTTACTTTCTTAGGTGGGATCTTAGCCTACCAGATTCACCATGCCTCCTCTTATTGTGAGTTCTATTACATCTTTTGAGAATCAAAAGAGGTTTAAGAGATCCAATAGTTTGGGTCCTCCTAGGTTCAGTGGTGTGGTAGGTGAGGATTCTTATGAGTTATTTATTGACTATCGTGAGAGGTTATATGACCTAGGTTCACTCGAGTTGCATGGGGTTGCTTACACTACTTACTAGTTGAGAGATGTTTCTAGGTATTGGTGGAGGTCACCTGATAGTTTCTTGGTTCTCTAGAGATGACTTAGGATCAATTTAATGATGCCTTTTTGGAGAGATTCATGCCTCACTATCTGAGGGATCAGATGAGAGATGATTTTGATCACCTGGAGTAGGGTTCCATGACTATTGCAAAATATGAGGCATATTGAAATGCCTTGTCTAGATATTTCTATTCCAGTAATGCCACCAATTATGAGAAGATTCAAAAGTTTATAAAGGGTCCATATGTTTCTCTTTAGCTTGCTATGACTAAGATTTTGGTATCTAGAGGTTTATTTCAGAGTATAAGGGATCACAATAAGATGACTGTGGGTATTCTTTAAGAATTTCAGGGAGCCATCAACAAAATACACTGTCTGGGCTACTTCAGAGGTCATACTTTTTGAGGTAGGGATTCTAGAGGTTTCCATGGTTATAATGGTAGACCCATGCAGACAGCCTTGCAGAGTTCAATTAGTGCTTATTTTGGTCCAACAACTTTTGATAGTCATCCTAGTTTAGTTGTACTTTCCCTTATTGGGTCGGGTCATCGAGCTTGCTATGTGTGTGATGAAATCGGTTATTTTTCCAAGGACTGTCATCACCACATATACAGGGCTACTTTTATTTTATCTAGGAGATGTAGGTTCTACTAGAGGTCCATAAGGTAGAGATAGTAGAGCCCAATGGTGGTCGTAGAGATATTTAGCTAGTTGGTGGTTGTGGATAATGCTATGTTATGCCTGGCAGTCCAGAGATTATCTTAGGTATCCTTCTAATTTATTTCAGACCAACATTTTTATTATTTGATCAAGGATTGACTTTTTCTTATTTTTCTACATAATTTGCTTTGAGTTTTGATTTATTTTGTGAGCCCCTTGATATGCTTATTTATGTATCTACCCCTGTAGAAGATTCTTAGTGGTGGATCAGTGTACTAATCTTGTGTTGTGACTTTTTCTTGCTATGAGATTGGGGTAGATCTGATTTTATTAGATATGATAGATTTCGATGACATCTTGAGCATTGACTAGTTGGCTTCTTACCATCTTGTCCTAACTATTATGCTAAGACTATGACCTTAGTTTTGCTGGTTATGCCAAGGGTAGCTTGGAAGGGTGTGCTTCATTCAGATCCCAATAGGGTTATATTATATGTATAGGCTCATCGGTTGGTTAAGAGGAAATATTTATCTTATTTGGTACATATTTGTGATACTAGTATTGCTTCACCTCTTTCTTTGGATTTTTTTTGTGTTTTCCGTGAGTTCATAAATGTATTTTTGATGTATTTTCCTAGTATGCCTTTTGATCATGATATTGACTTTGCTATTAAAGTTGATCTGGGTAACAAACCCATTTCTATTCCTCTTTATAGGATGTCCCCAACCAAGTTTAAGAAATTAAAGGATTAGTTGTAAGAGATGTTGGAAAGGGGTTTATCCGACCTAGTAAATCACCTTGAGGATGTCTATCTTGTTTATGAAGAAATAGAATGGGTCTATTAGTATGTGTATTGATTATCGACTATTGAACAAGATGAAGATCAAGAATAATTATTTTTTCCCTCGAGTTGACAATTCATTTGATTAGATTTAGGGTGATTTGGTGTTTTCAAAGATTGATTTGAGGTCTTGGTATCATCAAGTAAGGATTAGATGCTCAGATATTCCGAAGATAGCTTTTTAGATTTGATAGGTCATTGTGAGTTCTTAGTTATGTTTTTTAGCTTAAATAATGCCCCAACCTTATTTGTGCAATTGATGAACTAGGTATTTTGACTGTATCTCAACTCCTTTGACATTGTATTTATAGATGATATCTTTGGTTTATTCCAAAAGTCATGTCGATCATGAGGATCATTTACAGATTGTGCTTTAGAGGCTGAGGGATGAGAAGTTATGTTTTAAGTTCTCTAAGTATGAGGTTTTGTTGGAGTCTATCTCTTTCTTGGGTTATATAGTTACTAAGGAAGGCATTATGGTTGATCTAGAGTTTTGTTTGTTTGATAGGTTACTACTGACATTTTTTTGAGGGTTTCTCATCTATTGCAACTTTATTAATCAAGTTGACTCAGATGAAGATTTACCTTTAGTGGTTCGATACTTATGAGGCAAGCTTCCCAAAGCTCAAGGATTTATTAATATCAACTCCAATCTTGACTTTGCCTGAGGAGGGCATGGGTTTTACCATCTTTTGTAGTTCTTTCAACATTGGGTTAGGTGTTGCGTTGATGCAAGATTGTAAGGTGATTACGTATGCTTCTTTTCAGCTAAGCCTCATTAGAATAATTACCCTACCCATGATTTAGCGTTGTGCATGGTCTTTTTGTCTTTGAAGTTGTGGAGGAACTACTTGTATGGAGTCTATTGTGGTTGCGGATGACTTAAGCTAGAATGGGTATCTTAACATATCTTTTGACCCTGAAGAGGCCTTTGGATTTAGAGGTTCAGTCTTTTGCTAACCAAATGGTTAGGCTTAGTATTTCAACATCTAGGTGTACTTTAGCATTCGTAGAGGCCAGGTCTTCTTTGATGGACCAAATTCAAACTCATCAGTTTAATGATATGGGATTGATATTGATTTGGGATAAGGAGTTAAGTTTTGGGGCTAAGGAAGACTCACTTGATTAAAATGGTATTTTAAGGATTGGGGGGGCAATTTTATGTACCGAGAGTGGGTGATTAGATCAGATTGGTTTTAGAGGAGGCTCATTGTTCTAGGTATTTCATTCACTCGAGAGTGACTACGATGTATCATGATTTGAGGAAGCATTACTACTGGGGTGGTATAAAGAATAATGTAGCAGATTTTATGGATCATTGCCTATGTTGCCAACAGATGAAGGCCAAGCATTTGACACCTGGTGGTTTCCATCAGAGGTTACCCATTTTTGAGTGGAAATGGGATTAAATCACTGTGGACTTTGTACTTCTCTTGGTTTTGATATTGTTTGGGTTATCATGGATTGATTAACTAAGTCTGCTAACTTTATTCAGATTTAGGTCTCTTTCAGTGCAAATAGGTTTGCCCGTATCTATATTTATGAGATAATGCATATTCATGGTATACTAGTGTCTGTTATCTCAAATTGAGGTTTAGTATTTATATCTCACTTTTGGAAGATTTTTCAGGATGATTTAGGTACTCGAGTTGATCCTAGTATAATATTTCACCCCCAAACTGATGGTCAATCAGAGATGACTATTCAAGTTCTGGAGGATATGCTCCATGCTTATGTGATGGATGTTTGTGGTCAGTGGGAGTAGCATCTAGCTCTGGCAGTGTTTTCCTATTATAACAACTTCCATTTTGGTTTTGATAAGAATCCTTTATAGGCCTTGTATAGTAGGCATTGTCATTTTCCAGTTGGTTGGATTGAGGTTTCTGAGATTACAGCTCATGCTGAGAACTTACTTCATGAGTCTTTGGATAGAGTTTGGATCAGTTAGGATAGACTACAAGTGTCTTAGAGTAAGGAAAAGTTCTATTCAAATTGTAGACTTGATGCCTTGAGATTAGTGTTGGTGATCATGTTTTCCTTTGAGTTTCACCTATGAAGGGTGTGATGAGGTTAGGGAAGAGGGGAAGCTTAACTACAAATATATTGGTCCATTTAAGAATCTTTGGATTATTGGTGATGTGGCTTAGGAGTTAGCTTTGCACTAGCTCTATCAGCTATTCATCCATTTTTTTTATTTTTCCATACTTTGCTGTTACAGTTTGAATGAGCCTCATGTCATTCATTGGGATTCAGTTCAGTTAGATGATGTCTTTTGTTAAGGATCTTCTTTCTTATCAGCTAGAGATATTAGACAGTTGTGTTCTAGAGCTATTCCAGTGGTTAAGGTCTAGCCTGATATGCATAGTTCTTATCCCTAGCTTTTTCTTGAAATTTTAGGTATTTTCCATTGCCTTTTATTTAAGGACGAACTAGATTTTTAGTGGTGGATGATGTAACAACCTGATTTTTTTAATAACTTATGTTATATATTTATATCTTTGTGATTTGACCATTTTACCCCTTCCTATGGTTGATTTATTATATTTTATGGTGTGGAGATGATTGGCATAGATCTCATGCATTTTGGTGTAATTTATATGATATGGTGGTTTTTGGTGGCTTAAAAAGCCTTATAGTTAACTTAGGTTCAACATTCACTGATCTATGCATAGATGGCAAAACAGACTGCGCCAGCAGATCCAAAATGTCGAGTTTACGTTGGTAACATTGTTGGTGTGGTTTTATGGCTTTTATATCTCATTTTGATCCTTAATTTGGAAAGTTAAAGGTTTCCCAGGTCAAATTTGTGAAGAAGACGTCTTTTCAAAATAAGATATAGCCATTGAGTTATACGCATCGAATTTATAAGGTATCTTAGTTCGTTTGTATTCATGACATGTGGGATGAATCCCGAGGGGTCCACAGAGACTTGGAATTTTTCAAGTCTCAGTTGGTGCACTCGTTTTTGCAAAGGACCAATCGCTTATGTTACTTAGCTGATCAGCTCAAGAGTCACGTATGCGACATCTTAGTGGCAATCGCGAGTCTCGCATACGCGAGGACGAGTTCATAAACATGATACTTACTAGTATTCCAGGTACCGCGTACACAACTTGGTCATCACATATATGATGCCTGGGTCCTATATATACCCATGCCTCTCCATTTTACACTATTTTTGAGATGTGGTGCAGTGGGTTTCGTGTTGACCAATTTCTTTCTTTTTTAACGTTGGTGAAGATCCATACCACCTATTTCTACTATTTACTTCATATTCTATCATATTGTTCTTGTTTAAATGGGAATTAAAAGTTAAAAATTGAGAATTTTGGCCTGTAAGGCCTGAAAATAGTAATTCTCTGATTTAAACCCCAATTTAAACTTGTTTTCTCTTGGATGAGTTTCAAATCTTATAGTTATCACTTTTCTTTCGATTTCATCTCCAAAACAACTTCAATTCTTGATTTTACAAGTAAATTTCAAAGATTTTTGTAGGTAAATATTTAATATGATTTTTCTTCAATTTGGACCTCATTTTAAACACTTTTTACTTGGGTTTTCAGCTATAGACTCTTAAAAATAAAGGGAAAATGTTTCAAAATTAAAGCTATGATTTTATTTTTCTTTTCTGAAAACCTGTTTTGGGGGTATGTTTTGACCCCAACATAAAAATAGTAAGTATGGATATCGTTGGCTTTCTTTTGACGCATATATTCTATAGTTCATGTTTAGTTGATTCTGAGTCAATTCATGAGGAGTAATGCTTCAGGTTGAAGGGTTCTAAACCAATTTTTAGTATTCGGGGTAGGTTATGGCGTAACTTTCTTCAGATTAAGTTGGGTAGTTATTGCTGATACAAAGTCATGTTAATGGTGTACGAACTAATCATGAAAGTGGCTAAAATTATTGTGTTGTGGCTGTGTGGGGTCCTATATACTAATGTATTTGGTGGTTTTGTAATATTATTTGCCATGTGTGATCGTGTGGGGTCCTATGTAATATATGTACAATAAATAGTGTCTTGTATAATGAAAAAGCCTAATGTGGTTAATGGTATATTTATTTGTATTCTACTCTCTTGGCATATGATTTATGTTGGAATTCATGGATGGTTGGGAATATTGTGTGGATTATTGACTTACCTAGTTGGTATATTTGTCGGTTATTGAAATACTCATTTTGGTTGGTTATGAGAATTATATCCTCATATCATACTTATTTATGAAACATTGGTACCATTGTGGAAATTCAGAAATTACTGGGAACATTGGACTTTTCTGACACAAATTTGCATCTTTAAAACCCTCTATCAATGGATGTGCCGAAAAGGAGATATGGATATTTGTATTTGATATTGGTTGTATACGTGTTGATGAACCCCTCATAGGTCCCATGTAGAGAAGCTTTAGCTCCATAGGTGTATATAGAGGTTTTGCGATAACCTCGAGGATCATCATCACTATCATCATCATTCTCATCTACATTGCATTTGTATTTACCTTGTACTTTCCTGTGATACATTATTTCCTTTTCATGTGATATCTGCCTATGTATATTTCTTCCTTTACTATTAAACTTGTATAATTGTATGTTTTTCTTATATCTTCTATGTCAAATGTGAATATTATAGAACTGTTAGTAGAGACCGTGTGGTCTACCATTTGGGACATTTTCTGGTTGCAGGTAATGCGCCTTTAGTGTGTATTTTTTATGTTTTATATTCTGCTTTGCTCAGTTGGCCTATGATACCTATTGAGTACAAGTGGACTGCACTCATAATCCAGGTTTGAGTGCGCCTCACAGTGGTTGACTTTCTGGTGATACTTTTGAGCTATCCGAGGCAGCGGTTAGATCTTGCTTCTGGGGTCTACTACTACCTTTTTTTATTTAGACTATGTTTTTATTTTGCATTCAAAGACAGAGTTATTGTTTTGGATGTCTTATGAATTTTGAGCTCGAGTTGTGCCAGTTTGTTCTTACACTATGACACCATGTATTGGGATTAAGGTATGATATCTTTAGTTATGTTCTTCCGCTTTTATAATATTGTGTGGTTTGGCTTCATTCTAGAATCCTTACCTTGGGTTATTGTTATTATTTTCCCTTTTTGTATTAGTTTGTGTGATAAGATTACTTGTCAAGGCTTGTCGCGACAAGTGCCATCATGACCCTGTGTTTTTGGGTCATGACAACATATTTGTAGATTTTGACATTATTCAATCTTAAACATATTTTATTTATGAATATATTTTTCTTATACATAAATAAAAAGGTATAAATAAAAAGTTTCTTAACAGAGGAGAATTTGGCCAACAGAGGAGATATTGTTATGAAAAACTGAACGATATCATCGTTGTCTTCACCGATGCTGAAATAATTACGGTTGTCCATCTTCTTCACCGTTGTCAAAGCTCCCCCTCTCTACACACGCGCATACTATATCTCACAAACTCACTATTGTGGACAATATTGGGCAATATTCAGAGCCATCTTGATCTTCTTCTCCTTTGCCGTCACTGGAGACCCTCTTGTTCTAGTCAAGATCAAACTCCGGTTCTAGCCTCTTGTTAGCATTCGGCCTCTTTGGAGGACTGCTCAGCTGGTAACTGTTTCTCTATCGGAGTCCTTCTTGCACCGCCATACCTCCGACGTGCATTTCCGACTACCCATTTCTGTCAATCCCTCTTTTTTTCCTTTTTAGCTCTACATAGTTACTACAAGTTCAGATCCAGTATACCTTCTCAGGCAGCGACAACACAATTATGGGGACAAATTTTTTTATAAATTTGCAGAATCAAACTCAACCAAGGAACCGACCCAATTTCGACCAGGTGCACTTGCTTTATCTCTACTATTTGTGTGTATAGCTTTCTTGATCTAGTGGCTGCTACTGGTTTCATTGTATAATACTACTTCAATTTTGTTCTTAGCATCTTAGCTGATTATCTTGTTTGTGGTAGCGATTTACTTGTTTATTTATATTTTTCATAGTTTGTGCATTATATTATTAGTTTTGTTGCTTTTTATATATTATAGATTGTTGTTTGTGTCTTAAGCATATATTGGGCAAAGATTCAAGCTTCTTTATTGATTTAATTATAAACAGTGTGTCCTTTCTGCCTATCTTTATCACCGTTTGTTATCTTTCTTCCTTTTTCTTTTCATCTTTCTTCCCTTATTTCCATAGTGGTTGTGATTGGCGATGTTAGACTAGGTCCATTCATAGGTCCAGGTTTGGTGGTGTTGGGTCTGGGTCAGATCTAGGATCGATTTGGGGTTAGGGGTAAGGGGTAGTAAGGTTAGGTAGAATAAGGAAGCTTCTAGGTTGCGAGTTAGGTCTTAGAACATAGAAACTTTGCAGGGTAAGTCTATAGAGTTGGTGAAGATTCTTAGAAAGAGGAGGGTTAGTATAGCGTGTGTCTAGTAAACTAAATAGGTAGGCACTAAGGCGAAAGATTTGGATGGATATAAGTAATAGTACTCGAGTAGCTTGAGATATAAAAATAGGTAGGTATCATCGTAGATGAAAAACTTAGGGAGAAGGTGGTAGACGTTAAGAGAGTTAGTGATAGGTTGATGTCTATTAAGTTGGTCATTGGAGGGTTTACCATGAGCATTATTAGTGCCTACGCGCCTCAAGCAGGTTTGGATGAGAAAGGGAAGAAGGACTTTTGGGAGGTTTTATATGAGGTGGTTAGTAGCATCCTGAACGCTGGGAGTTTGTCGTGGGAGGGGATTTCAATCGGCATATTAGGTTTTTGTCAAGAGGTTATGATGATGTGCATGGTATTTTCAGTTTTTTAGAGCAGAATGAAGGAGGATTTTCTCTATTTTATTTTTCTAGGGCTTTTGGGTTGTGGATAGCAAATTCAAGCTTTATGAAGAAGGAGGAACACCTTATTACGTTTCGAGGTTCAGTGGCTAAGACTCAGATAGACTTTTTGCTTGTTAGGAAAGGGGATAGAGCGCTATGTAAATACTATAAAGTCATACCTAGCAAAAATCTTTCAACTTAGCATAGGTTATTAGTAATGGAATTGGTTATCAATAATGGCAAAAAAAAGGAAGTGTGGAGGCTCGGCCCCGGATTAAGTAGGGTAGCATGACTTTGGCTAGTGCCGTGGAAATGAAAGAGAAGTTAAAGAGTAGGGGGCTTGGGATAGTAGAGGGGATGTGTATATTATGTGGGAGATGACTGCCATTTGCATTAGGGAGATCACTAGAGAGGTGTTGGGTCTCGAGAGATCGATCTGGCGAGTATCGAAGAGACTGGTGGTGGAACAAAGAGGTTAACTGAAAGGTAAGGTCTAACAAGTTGGGTTATGCTATGTTGGTTGAGAGCAAGGATGATGAGGAAAGGCAGACGAATAAGGAAAAGTACTAGGTAACTACAAGAGATGATGTGTTAGCAGTTACGACGGCTAAGATTGTAGCTTTTGAGAGCTTATATGTGGCTTTAGAGGAGAAAGGCTGAGATAAGAAATTGTATAGGCTTGCGAAGTCCAGGAAGAGGAGGTCTTATGACCTTGACCAAGTGAAGTGCATCAAAGAAGAGGATGGTATAGTGTCGATTGAGGATGCCCTTATTAGGAAGAAGTGGCAATCCTATTTTCATAAACTTATGAACAACGAGGGGGCAAAGGTTTTATGTTGGCAGACATGGAGAAATTTGATGAGTATTATGATTATGGATATTATAGGTGTATTAAGGCCGAGGAGGTCAAGGGAGCTATTCACAGGATGCATCAGGGTAGGGCGATGGGGCCAGACGAGATTCCAGTTGAGTTTTGGAATTGCACTAAGGGGAAAGTTTGGAGTAGTTAACAAGGTTATTTAACATCATTTTTAGGGCGGCGAAGATACATGAAGTGTGTAGGTAAAGTACGATGATTCCAGTGTATAATAACAAGGAAGACATCCAGAGTTATAATAACTATAAAGGTACTAAGTCGTTGAGTCATACTATGAAGGTTTAGGAAAGAGTGGTAGAGTTGAGGATGAGAATTATCATGATCCTTATCACCCTTGAGGAGGTTACTAGAGCAGTTTTGGAAGAGAAAGAAGGACTTGCACATGGTGTTTATTAATATTAAGAAGGCATATAACAGAGTTCCCAGGGAGATTCTGTGGAGGTGCTTGGAGGCTAAGGGGGTTCCAATGGTGTACACTAGGTTGATTCAGGAAATGTATGATGGTGCAAAGCCTCGTGTGAGGACGGTAGGTGGAGATTCAGAGAACTTCCCAGTTTTGATAGGGTTGCACTAGGGATCAATTCTTATCCCATTTTTATATGCCTTAGTGATGGATGTTTTGATGCGACATATTAAAGGCGAGTTACCTTGGGATATGATATTTGCAAATGATGTGGTATTGATTGATGAGACTCGAGGTAGAGTTAATGATAAGTTAGAGATTTGGAGACAAATGCTTAAGTCAAAAGGATTTCGGTTAAGTAGAACCAAGACGGAGTACTTGGAGTGTAAGTTCAGTGATGTGTCATAGGAGGCTGGAGTGGTTATGACGCTAGACTCTCTGGATATTCAAAAGAGAGAGAGTTTCAAGTTTCAAGCATTTATATAAAATAGCATCAATACTCTTTAATCAAATCATGCATGTAATAAGTAATGACTCACATGGCTTGAATAAGTATAAAATGCAAAGCTCATGAATCATGTAAAATGGAACATGTAAAACAATCTCGTGAGTCATTATACTTTTAGCTTTGAAATTTGTACATTTCTCTTATTCTCATTACTCAAGGCTAAAGGAACCTTTAGGAAATACTTTCAACTCATGCATATTTCTCATAGAGATTAAAACTTCTTTAATGATCAAGAACTCATAACTCTTTTGAACTCAAATACTAGGAATTCGGAATCATATAACTTTGGAACATACTTGAAGGCATTTCATTCACGTTAGGAAAATATCTCATTTCAAGCTTTAGGGAAAAATACTCATATCAAGGGAAAGTATTTTAGTTTTAAAGGAATATATCTTATCTCAAAGCTTTAGTTTTAAGGGAAAAATATTCTATCTCAATGGAAAATACTTTAGTTTAGGGTGGTTCTCTTAACCGAAATAAACTATGCGAGCTACATGGAGTCCAACGTTTTGTCCTCATAAGGAAGAGACCTCACATTTGGGAGAAGAGTCATACTCTTGCCAGGAAGTATAACCTACGTCCAGTGATCACTAAAAAAAATCGGCATCGGGCCCAATATCAACTCAACCTTAGGCCCAATAATAATCATAAACTCGGCCTCAGGCCCAACCTACGGTGGCACACATTTTTGGAGTAAGAAACTATAGTAACTTACCCACCCAGTGCTAAATACTACTCCCTTTAGATTATCTGCGCTCACCTCGTAAAAATCCACTTTTCGAAATAATCTCATGGATCACCACGAACCCAATAATCAAATCTATAATCTCATGTAATAGAGTGGATTTCAAAACTCAATGACCATTACGTCAAAACATTTCTCAATAATCATATAATACTCAAATCATGGGTGCTTATAGCACAATAGTTCATAAAATATCAAGTCTCAAGTAGGGCTTAATAACTCATAATTCAATCTTAAGTTAGAACTCATCAAAAACATAATAGATAGCATATAGATTTATAACTCATGTAGAAATCTAAAAATTTCAGCAATTTATCTCAAAATCTCAACATACTCATGTACTTCAATATCTCAAACATTTCAACTATTAACTTCTCAAGGATTAAAATCATAGTATATAGGCCCAGCTGCAATTTCTCAGGAAAACATGTAAAAATTGTGCCATTAGACTCTCAATTCAAGGGAAACTTCAAAATGTTGCAACCAATAACAATGGGTGAAAAACCCTAATTCAATTTCATATAAAATCTCATAAATAGCAGAGAATTGTAGTTTAAATAAGCCCTTGGGCACAAGGATGAAAGGATTACCCTTGTTCAAAACCCACATACCTTGAATTAGAAGCTTTGGATGAACTCTCGCTTTTGGAACTCTATTCATACTCTTGAATGAGGGTTTTGAAGCCCTTGACTTGGGAACCTTGAATATTGACTATATTTAGAAAATCTATGGTGGATTCTTGAGATTCTTGGAAGAGGCTTTGGATGCTTAGGGACTTCGTTGAATGCTTGTAAATGAGTTTAATTTGGTGTTTGCACGGTTTAAGAGGCTTGGAAAAAAGTCCAAAGTGCCCCTCTTAACTTTTGTACAAAGCTGGAAAAATTGAACTGGGAACCCAATTTTTATGGGTCACTGCAATGCGCCACTATCATGGTGGCTCATTGGAAATTGAAAAATAGGAATTTGGGAGTCACCACAACGTGGAGCCATCACGTTGTCCCATTGGTTGGGAACTAGAACTTCAGTGTGACGTGTCATATTTGCGCTAAGCCACTGGAAGTTGACTATTGGGAAATTGGGGTCCTACGCAATGCGCCACTATTGTGGAATTACACTGGAATTTGAGAATTGTCGAATAAACCCTCTCCGCAATGCGCCAAGCACTAAAATGATGTTATTTTATGACTAGGACTTTAATTAGCCATAACTTCTTATCCGGGTATTGGATATGGGCGAATCTTTTATCGACAGAAAGCTTATCAAATTTCCCATGTGATAAAAAGTCAAAATTAGGGAAATTCTATATGGTTAACATAATACTGACTTAGGAAGTCACTTCTCAATCTTTTAGGATCGGAAACATGCCTCACTTGACATGCCCTAAGGTTCATTCTATGAGAGAATTTTTGTGGGGTCTTACAATATCTTCCCCTTGAAAACATTTGTCCTCGATTGTTGCTAGTTAAACTAAGAACATAGGAAAAACTGAGTACACATAGCTGAAGCAAGTTGCTAAAATGGGCTCAAAATCTTTCTAAACTCTTAAATGCCTCGAAAATTGCAAGAACTCATGCAAGCATAGATACATAGCTGCCCTTTAGATTAGAAGGGCTGAATTAAGAAAGAATAATACCTTCAGCTTGATCTAAACTGGCAGAGAAGAGGTGCGGGTACTTGGCTTGCATGTCTGTTTCTGTCTCCCAAGTAGTACCCTCAACTGGCTGGTTCCACCATAAAACTTTGACTAAGGGAACCTCTTTGTTCCTCAGTCTATGGATCTAAAAGTGTAGAATCTCAACAGGAATCTCATCGAATGAAAGATTGTTCTGAATATCAGTACTCTTTGAAGGATCTACCACTACGGAATCACCAATATGCATTTTGAGTATAGAGACATGAAAAACAGGATGAACAACTGACAACTCTGCAGGCAAATCTAACTCATAGGCTACTTTACCAATACGACTCAACACTCTATATGGACCAATATAACGGGGACTAAGCTTTCCCTTTTTACCAAACCTCTTCACCCCTTTCATGGGTGAAATCTTGAAGTACACCAAATTACCAACTTTAAACTCAAGATATCTTCTCCTCACATTAGCATATGACTTTTTATGACTCTGAGCTGTCTTTAACCTCTCTCTAATCAACTTAACCTTCTCCATAGCTTCAAATACTGTATCAGGACCAATCATGGCAGCTTCACCCATTTCAAACCAACCTATGGGTGATCTACATCTTCTACCATACAAGGCCTCAAATGGTGCCATCCCGATGCTAGCATGGTAACTATTATTATAGGAAAACTCTATCAATGGCAATTGATCATCCCAACTACCTTTGAAATCAAGAGCACACGCTCTCAACATATCTTCTAGGGTTTAAATGGTCCTCTCAGCCTGACTATCTGTCTACGGATGAAAAGTAAAACTCAAAAGAACTTGGGTACCAAGACCCTGTGAAACACTCTAAAAAACTGAGAAGTAAATTGAGTGCCTTTTTTCGAAATAATGGACAAGGAAACTCCATGCAACCTAACTAACTCCCGGATATACAATCTAGCATAATCCTCAGCTGTATAAAATATGAGCACGGGTAAGAAATGCGTGGACTAAGTCAGCCTATCCATAATAACCCAAATAGAATTATAATGATGACACGAAAGAGGTAACCTGATCACGATGTCCATATTCACCACCTCCTACTTCCAAGTGGGTATATCAAACTCTTGCATCACACCACCAGGTCTTTGGTGCTCTACCTTAACCTGTTGGCACGTTGCACACATTGCTACAAACTCAGCTATATACTTCTTCATACCATTCCACCAATAGATTTCCCACAAGTCGCAGTACATCTTTGTAGTGCTGGGATAATAAAATACCGTGCACCATGTGCTTCAGCCATAATCCTCTGCCTCAGATGATCAACAGACCTAATACACAATCTTCCCTACAATCTCAACACACCTTCTCCCCTTTGGGAGAAAACCTCTACCTTTTAGTCCTTAACTGCCTCCTTTAGTCTGACTAAACTAGGATCTCTATCTTGCTTCTCCTTTACTTTCAGAACTAAAGAGGATTTGGAACTACTTTGCACCAAAGTACTTCCCTCGGCTGAATCAAGCAACCTAACACCCAGTCTAGCCAAATAGTGCATATCACGAGCTAACTCTTTCTTACCTTCCTCTACATGGGCAACACTACCCATAGACAATCTGCTAAGGGCATCCACCACTACATTGGCCTTGCCTAGGTGATTTAACACACTCATATCATAGTCTTTTAATAACTCTAACCACTTCATCTGCCTAAGATTCAACTCCCTCTGAGTATTTATATACTGAAGGCTCTTATGATCAGTAAACATTTCAACATGAACACCATAAAGATAGTGTCTCTAAATTTTCAATGAAAAGACCACAGCAGCTAACTCAAGATCATGGGTTGGGTAATTTTTCTCATCCGGCTTTAACTGTCTAGAGACGTAGGCTATAACCCTACCTTTTTGCATCAACACACAACCTAAACCAATTCTAGAGGCATAATAATACACCATAAAACTATCTGTACCATCAGGCAAAGTCAACATAGGGGTTGAAGTAAGTCGAGTCTTCAACTCTTGAAAACTCTTCTCACAGGAATCTAACCACTGGAACTTAACTTTATTTTGGGTCAACTGGGTCATGGTAGACGCAATAGAGGAAAAACCTTCAACAAAATAATGATGGTCGCAAGCTAGACCCAAGAAACTTCCTATATCAGATGGAGAGATAGGTCTAGGCAAAGTTCTTGCAGTTTCTATCTTTTAGGGATCAACTCTAATGCCTTTGGCTAAAACAACATGACCCAAAAAGGCTATAGACCTTATCAAAAATTCACACTTACTAAATTTGGTGAATAACTGATGACCTTTAAGAGCTTCCAAGACAATTCTAAGGTGATCTACATGATCATGCTCACAGCGAAAGTAGATAAGGATGTCATCTATGAACACTATGACAAACATATCAAGATATTGCTTGAACACTCGATTCATGAGGTCCATAAAAGATTTTAGGGCATTGGTTAGCTCGAAAGACATGAATAGACACTCAAAGTGACCATTACAGGTTCGGAAAGCTATCTTTGGAATATCACATTCCCTCACTTTAAGTTGATGATAGCCGTATCTAAGGTCTATCTTGGAAAAATAACTTGCACCTTGCAACTGATCAAACATGTGATCAATTCTCGGAAGAAGATACTTATTTTTAATTATGACCTTGTTAAGATGATGATAGTCAATGCACATACGTAAAGATCCATCTTTATTTTGCATAAATAAGACAGGCGCGCCCCAAGGAGAAATACTGGGCCTAATAAAACCTTTGTCTAAAAAATCCTTGAGTTTCTCTTTCAACTCTTTTAGCTTTACAGGTGCCATACGGTATGGCAGAATAGAAATAGGCTAAGTATCAGGAAAAAGGTCAATCCTAAATTCTACCTCTCTATCAGGAGGTACCCATGGGAGATCTTCTGAGAAAATATCTAAAAACTCATTAACAATGTTGGCTGATTAAATAGTTAGAGCCTTGGACTTTGTGTCTTTGACTCTAACTAAGTGATAGATGCAACCTTTGGATAATAGCATTCTAGCTTTGAGATAGGAGATAAAATGACTCTTGGAGATACCAAACTCTCGAACCACTCAAAAGTTGGTTCATCAAGAAACTGAAACTTGACCACATGGGTACGATAGTCTATAGATGCATAATAAGAATAAAGCCAATCCATACCCAAAATTAGGTCAAAATCTACTATGTCTAACTCTATCAAATCTACAAGTATGACTCTATGAAGAACAGTAACAAGATAATATCTATACACTTATTTAGCAACAACTGACTTTCCTACTCAGGTGGAGACTAGAAAATGCTTAGGAATCCTTTCGGGACTCATTTTGAAATTCAGAGCCATAAGTGGGGTCAAATAGGAGAGACTTGACTTAGGGTCCACCAACACATAAACATCAAAACAAAAGATGCAGAGCCTACCGGTAACAACATCGGGAGAGTTCTCCTGCTCCTGATGGGATGGTAAGGTATAGAATCTGTTCTGGCACTGACTAGCAGCACTGCTAGATAAAGTGCCCTCAGAAGGAGCAGGACGAGGTATAGAAGCTAGTGCACGAGTAGCCGATGCGTGAGGTCGAGCATCTCTGTTCCCCTATATAGCATGAGGACAATCTCTAAGTCTGTGGCCCTGCTTGCCATAATAAAAACAACCCCTCAGATCTATGAAACACTCACTGGGATGATCCCTACCACACCTAGCACAAGAAGGATAACGGGGCCTATTACCCACACTGTAATGTGACCTAGACATAAAGGATCTACCCCCTTACTTCTGCCTGCTTCTAGGTGCGGGAGCACTAGCTGATGAAGGCACTGGCATAGATAGATGCCTCTAAAATTGAGGGCGCTTCCCTTCATGGAACCTAGGATGGATATGCTCATGCTGCTCATATCTTGTCCTCTTGTTACCCCTTACTTTATCTCTCTCTGTAATCTTATCCACTTCTATCTGCTGGGCATGTGTTATCAACCTAGCCAGATCCATATCCCTATACAACATTGCAGTCCTACACTCCTTTAGTACCAACCCAGAAACACCGGTCACGAACTTGCTCATACTATCCCGGGTGTCAGAAATCAAATCAGGAGCATACTTGGCCAACTGGTTGAACTTCAAGCATTACTCCTTAATAGTCACGGATCCCTATCTAAAGTTTATAAACTCCTCAATCTTTGTTTTCCTTATCTCAAGCAGAAATAATTTGTCTAAGAATGCATCTTAGAATGCCTGCTAAGTCATAGGAGCAGCATCCTCACATCTACCCTTCTTCCACGATACTACCTAGTCATAATCTATGTCCTTCCACCTATAAGATGCTAACTCAATAATTTCTTCCTTAGAAATATACATCACCTATGCGATCTTTCTTACCTATTTAAGGTACAACTGTGGGTTCTCATCTAACTTAGACCCATAAAAATCTGGCGGATTCATCCGCATAAAATCATAAATCCTAGCTGCAGCTACATACCCTCCCTACTGATTAGCAACTACGGCCTAGTTATTGGCCTGAACATTGGTAGTGACTGCTTGGGCTAATGCCTGAAAAGCCGCCCAAAACTCGATAAGAGACACAGTCTCATTCTAAGGATCAACAGGTGGGGGTTGCTCATCATCGTTCCTACGGGCATTCGCTCTTCAGAGAGGCATTTTCTAAAATAAAATAGCACAAATTATTAGATGAGAGGGACAACTATAGGCACGTTAGAATCTGAAGTAAAGAAACAAATTTTCCTAAAACTTCTTGTAGCCTCTTGCTTATAGATGTGGCGCGCTACACACCGATGATCAAGACTTTACTAAATGCGGCTTGTCAGACTCTCTAGGACTCCTTAAAACCTTAGGCTCTAATACCAAGTTTGTAACGACCAAAAATCACCTTCCAAGATGTCACACGGTGCTTAAGGCATTTTAAGATGAAATAACTCAAACACTAGCATAGTAAATACGAGGAAAAGTGCTCGATCCAAATGACCATAATACTGGAAACCTCAATACAACCATAATCTTATAACTAGTCTGACAAAGCCTCTACTAATCCATAAACTGGAGAGCCGTTGGGACAGGTCCTCGAACCATGAGGACTCACCATTGTAGGAATATAGATAGAGGTACTCGAAAATCACTAATGAGGTTGGGACTGAGTACCTCAACCTACATTATAAGACAATGTAGCACATAGATGTAAATGTGGATCAACACTTAAGAATGTACTGAGTATGTGGGGGTGAATGCATTTATATAAAACAACATCAATACTCTTTAATCAAATCATGCATGTAATAAGTAATGACTCACATGGCTTGAATAAGTATAAAATGCAAAGCTCATGAATTCTGTAAAATGGAACATGTAACACAATCTCGTGATTCATTATACTTTTAGCTTTGAAATTTGTACTCTTCTTTTATTCTCATTACTTAAGGCTAAAGGAAAATTTAAGCAATACTTTCAATTCATGCATATGTCTCATGGAGAGTAAAAATTCTTTAATGCTCAAGAACTCATAAATCTTTTGAACTCAAATACTTGGAATTCAGAATCATATAACTTTGGAACATACTTGAAGGCATTTCATTCACGTTAGGAAAATATCTTATTTCATGCTTTAGGGAAAAATAATCATATCAAGGGAAAGTATTTTAGTTTTAAAGGAAAATATCTTATCTCAAAGCTTTAGTTTTAAGGGAAAAATATTCTATCTCAATGGAAAATACTTTATTTTAGGGAGTTTCTCTTAAACTACATAAACCATGCGAGCTACATAGAGTCCAACGTTTTGTCCTCCAAAGGAAGAGACCTCACGTTGGGGAGAGGCGTCATACTCTTTCCAGGGAGTATAACCTACGTCTAGTGATCACTAAACAAACTCGGCCTCAAGCACAATATCAACTCGGCCTTAGTCCCAATAATAATCATAAACTCGGCCTCATGCCCAACCTAAGGTGGCACATAGTTTCTGGGTAAGAAACCATAGTAACTTACTTGCTCGGTGTTAAATACAACTCCTTTTAGATTATCTATGCTCAACTCATAAAAATCCACTTTTCGAAATAATCTCATGGTTCACCATGAACCCAATAATCCAATCTATACTCTCATGTAGTAGAGTCAATTTCAAAACTCAATGACCATTAGGTCAAAATATTTTTGAATAATCTCAGAATACTCAAATCATGGGTGCTTATTGCACAATAGCTCATAAAATCTCAAGTCTCAAGTAGGGCTTAATAACTCATAATTCAATCTCAAGTTAGAACTCATCAAAAATATAATAGATAGCATATATAGATTCATAAGTCATGTAGAAATATGAAAATTTTGGCAATTAATCTCAAAATCTCAACATACTAATATACTTCAATATCTTAAACACATTAACTATTAACTTCATAAGGATTAAAATCATGGGGTATAGGCCCAGCTGCAATTTATCAAGAAAACATGTAAAAATCATGCCATTAGATTCTCAATTCAAGGGAAACATCAAAAGCTTACAACCAATAACAATGGGTGAAAAACCCCAATTAAATTTCATGCAAAATCTCATAAATTACAGAGAATTGTAGTTTAAATAAGCCCTTTGGCACAAGGGTGAAAGGATTACCATTGTTCAAAACCTCACATACCTTGTATTAGAAGATTTGGATGAACTCTCGCTTTTAGAATGCTACTCACACTCTTGAATGAGGTTTCTTGAAGCCCTTGACTTGGGAACCTTGAATTATAACTCAATTTAGAAAATCTATGGTGGATTCTTGAGATTCTTGGAAGAGGTTTTGGATGCTTAGGGTTTTTGTTGAGAGAAAACTTGAGATAGACTTCATAGAATGCTTGTAAATGAATTTAATTTGGTGTTTGCACGATTTAAAAGGCTTGTAAAAAGTCCACATTTTCCCTCTTAACTTTTGTATGAAGCTGGAAAAATTGAACTGGAAACCCAATTTTATGGGCCACCACGATGCGCCACTATCGTGGTGGCTCATTAGAAATTGAAAAATAGGAATCTGGGAGTCACCGCAATATGGATTCATTGCATTGTCCCACTGGTTTGGACCTGGAACTATAGCGCGATACGTCACAATTGCCCTAGGCCACTAAAAATTAACTATTGGGAAATTAGGGTCCTTCACAATACGCCACTATCGGAGAGTTCCACTGGAATTTGACAATTGTCAAATAGACCCTCTCCGCGATGCGCCAATCAGTAAAATGATATTGTTTTACGACTAGGACTTAAATTAGCCATAACTTTTTAGTCGGGTATCAGATTTGGGAGAATCTTATATCGACAGAAAGCATATCAAATTTCCCATACAATAAAACATCAAAATTAGAGAAATTCTATATGGTTAACATGGTACTTACTTAGGAAGTCACTTCTCAATCTTTTAATATCAGAATCATGCCTCACTTAACTCGCCCTAAGGCTCATTCTATGAGAGAATTTTTGTAGGATCTTACATATATCTATCCTGGATGATTCTAACTAGGGTATGGTTTAAGGGTACAAATATTATATTTTGGATATGAGTTAGCTATTATGGTCATATGTTGGACATTGGTGGATTCCAAGTTATTTCCAAGGGTATAAGTGGTGGGTACCACTCGTATGTTATGGGTACAACTTTTGTGGTATGGCCATACTCTCCCGTGCTTATTTTTTAGCTTTTAAGTTAAGGACGTTTTAGACATTTCCCACCCTAAAACCCTTAAGACCTATGCCCCATAACATTAATTGGTGACTTATTCTTTACTTTGATAGATCAAACCACTCCTAAAACACTCTTAAATATCTCGCAAGGCTTTTGGTTCAATAAAGTCTAGGGTTTCTACAATACAACCGATTTAGGGCTTACAAGGGTGGTTTATCTCTGTAATGTATGGTATTTATGGCATGTTATTCCTCCCTCATTATTAGTTCCAACTAAAGGCATGTTTTATAAGTGGTTTTTATTGTATAATTATGATAATGTTTTGTGTTTTGAATTATATGTTTGGGTATTTTAGTTATTAATGGTTGGATAATGTTTTCCCATGTTTTTAGTTATGATTTTTATGTTATAATGGTGGTTTTAACATGTGGTTTCATGGGAATGGTCAATTGGTACTTGGTTATAGTTTTGGAAACTATATGCCCTCAGCATGTTTAGTAAAATGACAATCAGAATGCTTTTGTACATAGTTGGACTTTCATTGATAAACTTTACTTGGTATAATATGGTAATGGAAACTATATTGGTTTAAATGGTTAAACGGTAAGGCCTTGGTGGCTATAGTTTTTTTTAATTGGAATACTTCTGGGGTACATAGGAATTTCCCAAGTAAATTTGATAACAAAATCTATGAGGTACATAAGAATCCCCTAAGTATTGGCTAATGACATTTATTGCAATCTATAGTTGGTATGGCGATAAAACATCATAATACCTTTGTAATTAACTCTGGAATTAGTGGTTTGGTTATATGCTAAAGGTTTTAATTGGGAAATAATGGTGGGTTGTGATAGCTAACTAGTAAGGTATGTGTCTAATGGACGGACACTGGAAACTCATGTTTATCGACATGAGGGTTAGCCATGGTGACCATATACTTATTGGGTACACAAAAATCCCATAAGTTTATACTTGTATATATGTATCATAGAGGGCAAAGGGTATACGAGAATCACCTACCCCTATGATATCTCCAGTTTGTATGGCTACATATTTTAAGGCCCATTTATAGGGTAGCACCAGACCTATATAGCTGGTAGGTAGTTTTAGGACTGTGAACTACACAACCCAGGTTAATGATTTAAATACATGCTAAACTCGGTTCCCTTTCTTGACATGGTATATATATATATGTATATGGTTTCATATGGTTATTTAGTTTGGTTTTGGATTATGGCATTATTTTTCCTTATTCCTGAGTACATTCTAGTATTCACCCGCTAACCCATCTTTGGGCATTGTATCCTCATGTGATGCAGGAACCATCCATACTCCTCCTCCTCCTTAGTGACTTAGATTCGGGAACAACTTAAGTGGTGAGCTTCAAGACTCCAACAGGCTCTATTTCATGTTATGGACTTTTCTACATACTTTTGTTATTTCTTAGACTTTGGATTTTGGTTGTGGTCGGGGGCATATCCCAATCAGATGTTATTTTTATTTCGGATAAAGGGTTTGTGAGACTACTTTGGGTTTGCATGGGCGGTGTCAGTATTGGTCTCGGCCTTGGCATTGGTATTAGTATTGGGGCTGACAACATTTGAATGTATTTGATTTATGATTGTTTCAGCTTTTTATGCAATCAAAATTTATTCAACATATGGTGTAGGGCAGTTATGGTTGGGTAATGGGGATGGTCTCTGATCCCGGTTGGTCTTGAGGCACCCGACACAACTTGGTCCTAGTTTGGGTTATGTCAAATTGGTATCAGAGCCCCAGGTGCATGGTCACTTAGGAGTCCACTAAGCCATGTCAACTAGAGTCTGTTTTTAGGGTGTGCAGTGCACCACACTCATAAGGGAGAGACTATAAGACAATTAGGAATATTTCTCATTGTTGTGTTCTTTTATCAAGTTGTAAAGTCTAAGGTCTTAAATTCTCCTCTATTTCCTATTTGTTTGCTTTTTAGATCATGCCTTAATAATCTAATATGCACGAAAACTCCTCTATCCTAACTGGTGATAATATTGATGGGACACACTCTACTTATAGAGTTTTGTCAGTGGATTCATATGTAGCTTCTCAGGCTGAGAATCATGTATCTACTATGCCACTAGGGTTGGCCAGTTCATGAGGTTTATCCCTTTGACTTTTACGGGTGATAAGTTGGAGGTGGATCCTCAGGATTTTTTGGATGAGATGGAAAATATTTTTAGGGTTATACATGCCATAAATATGGAAGGGGTGAAGTTTGCTACCTACCAGCTGAAGTATATGGTGTACCAATGGTACGAGAAATGGGATCGGGCAAAGGGTGATGGCGATGACTCATCTTTGCGGGAGGATTTCTCTAATGCATTTTTGGACTGTATCATTCCTCAAGATTTGAGAGAAGAAAAAGCAGAGGAGTTTATTAATCTAAAACAAGGGAAGATGTTGGTCAAGGAGTATGCATTAAAGTTTCTCCAATTATCTTGATATGCTCTGGAGATGGTGTCTAATATGAGATACCGGATACAAAAGTTTTCTTTAGGACTTTCTCATTAGTTGATCCTTGAAAATAAGGCTGCATTTCTAATCAAGGACATGGATATCTCAATGTTGGTTGCTACATGTAATTAGTGTAGGAGGAGAAGAAAAAATCGATTAAGATAGGCAAAAGTCAGGGTAAGAATTTTAGGTTCTCTAAGCAGGGTGGTGGCCAATAACAAAGTGGCAGGAATAGTGGTAAGTAGCCAAAGAAGAGGTAGGGCAACTCAGGGTCTTTCTTGATGAATAGTTCTCCCTACCTAAAGCCATCGGATGACTGTAATCTGTAGGATTTATACAACTTCAGGGCATAGGGTGCCCAATCTTTAGCTAGTAGGGCTGAATTAGCTCCATCATGTCCTCTATATAGGCTCTGTGGTCATTTGCATTGAGATTTTTGTGATGAGAAAAGGAACATATGTTTTAGATATTGCCAGCTAGGGAACATACTTAGAAAGTGTCCTATTGGTAAGGTTGCTTAGGTGGTGAACAAGGTTCCAGTTACTACTTTTTTAGCTCTAGCACTAAAGGGTGCACCATCTAGTTTCGACACTGGTCAAAACTGTCTTTATTCTTTCTCTACCCAAAAGGAGTCCAAGGCATTGCCTGGTGTCGTGACTGGTACATTGAAACTCTTTTCAGGTGATATATATTGTTTACTTTATGCGGGGTCCACTTTTTCTTTTGTGACACCATTTATTGCTGTGCATTTTAATTTTGGTCCATCGGTTATTTTGGACCCTTTTTCTATTTCTACCCCAGTAAGTGACTCTGTGATAGCTAAAAGATTCTATCAACGTATGTGGTATCTGTTGGTATTAAAGAAACTTTGGTGAATTTGTTTGAAGTAGATATAGTGGATTTCAATGTTATTTTAGGGATAGATTGGTTGCACTCGTGCTACACATCCTTAGATTGTTAGACCTGGAAGGTTGTCTTTAAATTATCTATTAGTCGGTTATTGAGGGGGAAGGTGGTTGCCTAGATCCAAAGGGGAAGTTTATATCATATCATAGAGCTTAGAGATTAATCTCCAAGAGGTGTCTCTATCATCTAGTTTGGGTTAAAGATTCTAACTTGGAGGGTCCTTCTTTTCACTTATTCCCTATAATGAATGAATTTTATGAGATGTTCCCTGATGGCCACCCTGGTATTTCTTCTAAAAGGGTAATTGAGTTTGGGATTGTTCTTGTTCCGAACACTCAACCAATTCTTATTCTCCTATATAAAATGGCTCCGACTGAGTTAAAGTAGCTTAAGAAGCAACTCAAGGATCTTTTGGAGGAAATGGTAATCACTATGAGGAATGGTAAAGAGCTCAATGAAGAACCTCCAAAGACAACTAAGGAGGTGGATACAGAGTTGACACCCCAACTGGTTACAGAAAAAGTTGTTTATAATTCGAGGAAGTCTGAATACTTGAAAAATAAAGTTGTTGAACAGGTTCAGAAAATACCACCACCACCATCTTCACAGAGGTAGAGAAAAACACAAGAATTTCAGCCATTCAACTATCATCTTTCTCTTGATACTGAAATTAAGAAGGTGAATAAAAGTGTTGTTGATGATGTAAATTTTGAAGTGGGATTGGTTGGGACTCATTCAAAGAACTTTTTTACATTATGTTTAGAGGATAACATATTTATAGAGTCATCTAAAATAGTGGAAGAGTGTGAAGATGAGGATCAAGAATCCTATATTCTTAATTTTGCACCAAAAAAGCAACACAAAAATATAACTCACTTTACGGTCGAGGGGTTTACCATGCAATATCTATTACTTGGGTTCTTCATCTTTATACCACCACCCTATAAGCAAAGAAAAAATATGGATGCGCGGTTGGGGGTAAAATTCATATCGTCAAGGTAGATGAAAAAGTTGGTTTGTTCATACCGCGATACTAAATTAGGCGCTGCTTGGGAGGCAACCCAGGTTAAGAGGATGCTTTATTTTTAGTATTTAGTTTTTACTTCACTAGTTTTTTTTATTGAGTCACAGGTGGATGGGATGTCTGAGTACCAGAAAACCTGAGCTAAGAAGCATGGCTAAGACTAAGTCTGGGGTCCCCAAACCCCCTTGATTCAAGAAGATGCTGCTAGATAGTCCTAAAGGCCACAGGGAGTATTTCTATCTCTACTTTAAAGTATACTTTGGGGACAAAGTAGATTTTTAAGTGTGGATGGAGAAATTCCCATTGTAAGAGTAATTTTAAAATTTTTTGTGTTAGAAATAAGTGGGATGTTCTTGTTGGTTCTATGTATGATTGCATGATGCAAGTGTTTTGGTTTTAATAGCATGTTGATGGTGTGAAATACTACTTTAAAGACTCTTAGGCTCTAGATTATGACTCTTGTACTTGTTGGCTTAATGTTGAATTCATGTAATTGTTTTGTCGAGAGTCTATAATGATCCTACTTAAGTTGAGTATGTGGCATATGTATGTGAGGTCTTTGTATATTCCTAGTTTCATGTGATGTCTAGAACTTGCCTGGTGTGTATGCAAAGTGACATAAAAAGTGTGGGTTTAGGAGATAACATAGGTATTTCTTTGATAGACATATTTATACCCTTTTACTAACCTACCATTGTTCATAATCCTAGTTAACTCTATTGAGCCTTTATCTTATTTTCTTTGGTAGCCTCATATATAGCTTGTATCCCTTTCTTTGATTGACCTTAATTTTATCCAAAGCTCCTAAGTGCTTTAGTGTAAAATTAATTAAGTTAGGGATTTTGAATTCAAGTAGGAGGAAGGTGAAAGTAAAGCCCCAAAGTAATAGTTATTGGTGTGTATAATTGATATGGTGTGGTTGGGAGTTAGAGAAAATTGTGCTAAGGAAATTCTCAGTTTCAGCCTAGCTATGTTATAATGAACCTGTTTTTGCCCTAGTCCTCCTTGGACATTGTGCACGTTAACTAAGGCAAATCGCTTAAGTTAAGGGTGGCTATTAGAGGAATGTATTACATGAAATGAGTGTAAATAAGGGTAAAATTGAATCATGAATTAATAAATAATACTAGAACCATAGTATATATAAATAGGCTTAATAAGATGGGCCAAAACAATAGATAGCCATAGACAAAAGTGGTGGAAATTGGCTATTAAAGGTTAGTTGGATGAAAAGTGTGATGTATTAAAATGCTTAGGGAAGATATTCACTATTCATGGACAAAATAGTTCCTGCCCATCCCTTAGCCTTCAATACAGCCCTTAAAGATATATTTGATCCTAAGCTTCATCATTTTTTATATTAGTGCAGTACTACACTAAGGTCAAGCTTATGGTTCACCTTGTGTAACATGTGAATTCTTTGTGAGAGTGGTTGAAATTTCATTCTTGTACCTATTCTGTATAAATTGCTTTCATATCAGTAAATATGGGTAACTCACTTATTGTGAGGGCATATGTTTGATGATCGTTGGGTGAGTTATATGAAATTTGTTATTGAATAATGTATAGGATTTTTCCAACTTGATGAGTCAATTATTGAGGCTAGTATGTTTTGGAGTAGTGTTCCTAAACTTTCAATTGCATACGTAACATGCTTAGCATAGAAACTTGCATTTTGTATTATTATTATAGTACTAGATTGAGTGCCTTTCTTTTAGTAGAAGTGTGGAGCCACCTCAGCTTATGATGCTTAGAGTAAAAAGTTATTCAAGGATGAACAAAGATTTAAGTGTAGAGTGGTGATCTGAGATATTTTTATGCACTTCAGTATTGCTATCCTAGCTTATTTAGCCTTATTTTAAGGACGATTCGTCTGCTTAATGAGTAAAAATTGATATAAATAAGTGTCTCAGTGTTTAAGTACGTGATTACAATGTTTAAAGGTATTTTTAAACAAGATTAGATTCAAATTGATCATTTAGAGTCTAGACAAAAAAATTAGTGTTCTAGCTTGAGCTAGGTGTTAGTCTAGTTGATCTCGATGGATTCTAATGTGTTGAATGAGTTACTATTGGTTTTACTGTGTAAATATATGTGGAACAACTTTTTTACAGTGTTAAAAGTTTAATTGAATCAATCCAAGAGTTTTAATTGAATCAATCCAAGAGTCAAAACTAAGTTAAACATCAAAAGGGACAAAACTAGTATTCTTATCTTAAGTTTCCAATTTGTTGCCTAATTGGATGTTGTATTGTTTTGAGCTTAATCCATGGTGTTCGATGCTATAGGATGATTGTTGAGTTGATAATTATTATATATGAAGGATATACAAGATGTAAATCAAGTGTAAACAATAAAAAAAATGCTTGGAATGGATCAACGAAAGCATGGGACAAGATTTGATGTAAAACAGACACATTGGATGTCCATGGCCTGTATCCAACCAAAACCATGGATATAGAGAACTTTCTATAAATATATAGATTCCTAAGGGTCCCAATGCAGTGTGAATCAGACATGAGGGTGCGTCGCGCACGCTAGTCCCTTCTATAAGCTACGCAACCCATATCTAGTACAAAAATTAAAAGTTTTGTCCTCCTATAAATAGGACACTTGAACTTGATGTTATACACCTTGGACGACTTGGAGATTTGAGAGAGGCTGGATTCAATTAGGGTTTTATTCTTTTACCTTAGATTTTGAATGGATTTTATCAAGTATTCATTTATTTTGATTATGATTATGTCGATTAGTGGCTAAACACCCCCTTTTAAAGGTTAAGGCCGAGAACATGTTTACTATTGCTTTGAATTCCGTTTTGTTGGATTACTTATCATAATTGGTGATTTTTTCATATTCTTTTAACTATTTTATAGAGTATCTAACCTTAGAATACATTTATTGTCAACCATGTAATCTTGGGAGGAAGAATAGAAAGATAGAACGTGGGGATGAATAGAGTAAGGTTCTTATTCTTTTATAAAATAAGGAATTTGAATTAGCTACTAGGATAGGGATATATCTAGAAGCCTTGCTTCACATTTAGGATGATAGCTTCATGAATCTAATTAGATTATTAGATCTACACTTATCGATGTAATTGTAATGTCCAAGTTAGTTAGACGATTAGAGGTCGGGAGAGCATGATCTTGCAATAAACCCTACAAATCAACATCCAAGATAAGTAATTAAACAATGAAGTTCAATAGCATAGTGTGATTTTTCAAAGTGCCTTAACCTTGGGATTTCATCCGTTGATTGTCTAGGGGATTTCATCCGTTGATTGTCTAGAGCCTTTACTTTTACGCATTGTTTATTGTACTTTTAGTTTATAACTTTCAAAACTCTATTGGTTACATTGCATCAATTTAATCTCAATTGCGAATTGGAATAGGATAGTTTTTAAAACATGTCCCCATGGGATCGATACTTGTCTTCTAAAGGACCACTTCACTACTTGGTGAGACCACGTACACTTACATGTGTACTTGGACACAATAATGGTAGATGCATAAAAGGTTGCAGTAGTTAAGAAGTGGCCTAGACCCATGAATCCAATTGACATTCGAAGCTTCTTGTGTTTTTTTTGGCTACTATAGGAGGTTTGTGGTGTATTTTTTTGACTATAGCTACCCCATTACTAATTCGACTCAGAAAAGGGTAAATTTCTCTTGGTCTTATGCTTGTGAGGGTAGCTTCAAAAAGCTGAAGGATAAGCTAACTTTGTCTCCAGTTCTGACTTTGTTAGAATATACTAAGGGGTTTTTGGTTTATTATGATATATTCCATGTGGGACTTGGTTGTGTCGATGTAGAATTAAAAGGTGATAGCTTATGCCTCTAGGCAGTCAAAGGTGCATGATAGGAACTATCCTTCTCATGACTTGGAACTGTTAGTTGTGGTGTTTGCATTGAAAATATGGCGGAACTATTTTTATGGAGTGCCTATGGATATCTTATCTGATCATAAGAGCTTGCAAAATGTGTTTACTTAGAAAGACATTAATCTTAGGCAAAGGAGATGGCTTGAGCTTCTCAAGAAATATGACATGAGTCTTCATTACCACCCAAGTAAAGCTAATATGGTTGTTGATATTCTTAGCAGGTTGTCCATGGGGATTCTAGCTCATATGGAAAAGGAAAAATGGGAGTTGGTGAAGGATATTCACCATTTGGCTAGCCTTGGAGTTCATTTTTTGGACATCGAGAATGGTGGTGTATTTGTGTTGGAAGTGACACAATCATCTCTTGCTACTAAAATCAAAGAGAACCAAATGTTAGATCATGTCTTAATGAGGATCAAGGTTGATGTAGGTGGGCAGAAGGTGATGCCTTTTGAGATTTAGGGTGATGGTACATTGCGGTACAAAGGAAAGTTATGTGTTTCGAAAAGTTATGTGTTCCCGATGTATATGGCTTACATGAGAGGATCTTGGCAGAGGCGCCTAAGTCGCACTATGTTTCTCATCTTGGTTTGACAAAAATGTATCACGACCTCAAGGAGATGTATTAGTGCAATGGTATGAAGAGGGATGTGATGAATTTTATGGCCAAGTGAATGGTGTGTTACCAAGTGAAAGTTGAGCACATGAGGCTCAGAGGTTTGTATCAAGATATTGTGTTGCTTAAATAGAAGTGAGAAGTAGTCAACATGGATTTTGTAATCGGCCTTCCTCGATCTCGGAATTAATTTAATTAGGTTTGGGTCATTGTGTATAGGATGACAAAGTTGTCTAACTTTTTGTCGGTCAGAACCAACTTTTCAGCTGAGGATTATGCAAGGTTCTACCTCCAAGAGATTCTAAAGTTTCATGGGGTACCTATTTCTATCATCTCTAATCAGGATACACAGTTTACATCTCACTTTTTGCGATCGTTTCAGAAATAATTGGGTACTAAGGTTAGTCTGAGTATTGCTTTTTACCCACAGACAGATGGGCAAGTAGAAAGGACTATTCGAAGATTGGAGGACATGTTCCATACCTGTGTGATTGATTATGGTGGTAGTTGGTATGAGAATTTGCCTCTTGTGGAGTTTGCTTATAATAATAGCTACTATTCTAGCATTGGGATAGCTCCGTTTGAGGGTACCAATAATATGTGTTGGATATGAGCTGGCCCTTATTTTTGTATGGTGGATATTTTTGAAGTCCAAGTTGCTTCCAAGGGTATGAGTGATGGGTACCATTCATATATTGTTGCTACGGTTTGGGTGGTGTGGTTGTACCCTCTTGCGCTCATTTTTTAGCCTTTAAGATGAGGATATTTTAGACATTTCCTACCCTAAAACCCTTAAGACCCATGTCCTATAACATTAATTTGTCCCTCATTCTTTATTTTGAAAGATCAAAACACTCATAAAGCACTCTCAAATCTCTCTTAAGGCTCTTGGTTCCAATATAATCAATTCAGGGCTTACAAGGGTGGTTTCTCTTTATACTCATTGGTATCTAAGGCATGCTACTTCTCCCTCATTGTTAGTTCCAACTAAAGGCATGTTTCATGAACAGTTTTTATGGCATAATTATGATAATATTTTGGGTTTTGAATTATATGTTGGGGTTTTTTTTGTTATTAATGGTTGGATAATGTTTTCCTATGTTTTTACTTATTGATATCATGTTGTAATAGTGTTTTGAACATGTGGTTGCATAGGAATGGTCAATTGGTACTTTGTTTTGGTTTTGGAAACCATAGGCCATTAACATGTCTATTAAATACCAATGAGAATGCTTTTTTACATAGTTGGACTTTCATTGATAAACTTTACATGGTATAATATGGTAATGGAAACTAAATTGGTTTAAATGGTTAAATAGTAAGGCCTTGGTGGCTATGGTTATGTTTAATTGGAATACTTGTGGGGTACCCAAGTGAATTTAATAACAAAATCTATGAGGTACATGAGAATCCCTTAAGTGTTTGCTAATGACATTGCTTACAAGTTATAGTTGGTATGACGATAAAACTTCATAATGCCTTGGTAATTAATTTTGATTCGGGTGTTGAATGATGAAGGATATAGTATCCAAAGCATCAGGAAACTCCTTTTGTATCCATGGGATATGTTTGTAATCAACTTCCCTGAATATTCCACACAAATCTTATACCAGTTCTACTTAAAAGGTAAGCTTGGAGTTCTTCACAGTCCATTCTCCCTATACGTTGTTAATTACCAAGTCTGAGTCTTTAATGACAGACAATTCACGAACATCCATGTCAAGTGCTATCTTGAGACCTAGGATGTAAGCCTCGTATTCAACCATGTTATTGGTGCACGGTAAGTGCAATTTAGCAGTTGGTAGATAGTTTTGGCCTGTTTCTGACACAAAAACTGCTCTAATTCCTGATCCTTCAAAGTTGACCGTTCCATCAAAGAACAATCTCTATCTGGGGTATATTTCTGCAATGTCTTCTCACACGAATAAAATCTTCTCATCTAGAAAGTAAGTTCGGAGTGGCACATACTCATCATCAATCCGATTCTCACCTAAATCATCTGCTAATCCTTTCCCCTTGATTACCTTTTAAGTCACACATACGATGTTGAACACATTCAATGATATCTGCCACTTGGCTAACTTTCCCTTAGGCAAGGATTTCTGAAATATATACTTCAATGGATTGATAAGTGGTGAATTTACAACTCATTTACACTCAACATTCATGCACACTACTATGATTTGAATGTCTATGTGAGATATATTTGTGGTTAAATACACTAATTCCCATATTTTGCAAGTATACAAGTATTAAGAAGAAAAGAAGCAACTTTAAGCTAAAAGGGTCAAAAAGGGAATAGAAGTACAAGAGTTGGACAAGCTGAAAAAATAGAGCAGGATCTAGCCCTCAGTTACCGCGATCGCATGATGAGGTCTTCGATCATAATTATTTAAGCTAGTCAACCAGAAATGATCACAATCAATCCTTCATGTTCACAGTAGGTGCGATCGCGCTCATCCTCCTCGATTGCGTGTGATAGAAAAATAACCCATGGGTAAAAACGTTATTTGGCCAGCTGACCTCAAATCCCACTTAAGGCTCAAAACCCATTCATTTTAGGCATAACTATTTCATAACCCTACCTCCCATCCTTAGTTTAGTATTTTATAATATCTTGGCACTTAGAGCTAAATTTTTACTAATCTTGAGCTTAGAAAATACTAGAGTGACTTCTAAGAGGAAAGTTGGCAAATCCCATTGAGGATTTATTGAAGCTTAAAGTGTGATTTTCATTCTCTTTATTTTTTATGAATCAATTTAATGGAGATTTAGGTTTATTTTTGTTTATTGTCATTATAAGTAGCTATTCTTCTGCTTGGGATTATGTCAAATAGGGTACAATTGTGTATGGGTTGTGGTTCATCTGTTGATATGCTAGTTTGCTGATGATAGGTTCTTCTATTGCTTGACTAAATTTGTTAGGATTTATGGGTGGAAGCCCCAAATACCCAAATGGGTTTGATGGGTGAAAATCCAAAATTCTTGAAAGCTCAAAACATTCTTGAAAAGGGGGTTTGGGTAAACTTTTGGAACCCATATCATCCATGAATGAAGGATGTGGGAACCAAGAAAATAGTAGACAATTATAAGCATAGTTTGCTAATTTTCACTATCTTAGACATAAGGGTGATCATGAGTTTGACTATACCTTGGGTATCATCATATAAATAGGGATACCCAATTGAAGTGTTAGATGGCTTTAATTGACACACTCTTTAGGTACTCGAAAGGGTGAATGAGTGACATCTTTGAGGTTTTGTTGAAGAAGTAGCCTCAAGGACTTTAAACCTATCCTACCACATCATCAATTATTAGAATTTACATCAAATCATCATGTACCCGTTCATAACTTTCCCCTAGGATATCATAATCCAAAGATCCGTGCCTAATTTATTACACTTTAATTATTCTTAGTCTCAAATTAGTTCCTTAGAATCCCAAGAATTAATTTGACATTCAAAAACATTGAAAATGCCCAAACCATCTTATACCATAGGTTTGAACTTTTGAAGCAACTTTTCTTTTGAACTTACTCAATCACCACTCATATTGTTCCTCGTGGATTCGACCCCGACTCTTAGTTGGGTAAATATATTTACAAGGACCGCCTTGCACTTAAATTGACATCTAAATTGAGTGTTACCAAAAATTGCGCTGTTGCCTAGGAATAATTTGGTGTGTTGAGTTAATTTGAAATTTTAGCCTACTTGTTTGGATTCAAATTTGTAAATAATTGTTTGTGATTTTCTTTAGTTTATTGTGTTAGATAGATTTTTATTTTTGATTATTTGTTAATATGGCTTCATGGAATAAATGCGGGTTTGGTTATGGGAAATCATATATTAATGATCCATGTTCATATAGTGGTGGACCACACTTTTGGAAAGATTGTAGATATGCTCTTCGGAAAAAGATGTGTGCACCATCTCGATCCTCTTGGGAGTATGTTTTTTTCTCATGCGGTGGTCTAGATGGACATTGGAGCAATATTCCTACTGCCCATTCACCTTATTATACTAACCCAAGTGCTAGTTCTTCTTATGAGTTTGATAGGTCTTATAATGAGAAATAGGAAAAACAACATGCCGCATACAATGGTGTTTAAGCAATGGTTCAAATTATCTTAGATCGGAGGGAATAAATGGGGCATGACATATATTTCGTGAATCAGTCCATGGGGGCATGTTACGAGAAAATTGATAGGATATAAGAAATGGGTAATTATTCCAATATCTCAAAAACCATGAACATATCCACTCTTCAAAATGAGGTCAAAGAAGAAAAGATGTCAATCCACATAGATTATGATGAGCTTGATATTGAAGAAACCTCGATGATTTTCCAACCAACCATACCAAACATAGGAGATGATGCCAAAAATGAAGAAATAGAACTAGAGTCACAAGATGAAGCCAAGAAAATCTCTTGAGAAGGCTCTAGACCATTTCAGGATGAGAATGTCAAGAGGAATGTGACTCTGAAATTAGGGAGAAGACCTCACTCGGATAACTTTTCAACATTATTCTTGGAGGATATGATAAAAGTCAAACCACCTAATCAAATAATGAATATTGGAGATAAGGAATAAAATCCTTTCCATTTTAAAGTTTTTCATTCCTAATGGGCAAGATTAAGACTACCACTTTAAGGTTAATAAATGCAAGACACAATGTGTAGTATTTGGATTTTTGAAGTTCTCATCAATACCCAATGGGCCAACTCAGAAATTTAATGTAAAATTGGGTAAAAGATTCAAGTCATCAAAGTGGTGCAATAAAAGTAGTATCGATTCGCCCTTGCCTTGCCACAAGTACCACAAGGATGGATTGATCAAAAGTTGGGGCTCCATTTCATGTCTTCCAAATGGAGACATAAATAAGAGTAAAGAAGTGTCGTGCCATAATGTTAAACCAAATGCTTGATGGGAGGCAACCCATTATTTTCATGTTTGCTCCATATTCTTTTGAATAATTCATATAATTTAGATGTTTTCTAGGTGTGTTGGACAGGTTGGACGCCAAAAATAGGGGAAAACCAATTTTAGAATTGTAGCAACCATGGAAAAATAGGGTAAAATAAAGGAATAGATGGCCTCAGTTACCACGATTGCAGATTAAGGGCTGCAATTACGGTACTACGATATCACCAACCATGTCACGATCGCACCACTATGCCAACTTTCAACATAGTGATCAATACGGTTTCAGGGAGACCTTTGACCCTTCTTATGCTTTTGTATTATGTAGTGAGGTCATTACAAGTCTTTTTATTAGGGGGTGTGCCTCTGCCCTTGTGTGAGTACACGTTGGCTTGCAATACTTGAATTTAGTACACATGAAGCATGAAAATTTTGTGAATTAATTATTGTCTTTTGTATTTTTCTTTTTCTTTTAATAATGGCATTGGGCGAACCTTCCCCTATGATATATTAAGTGATGACATTATTATAGGAAACTCATCGTGATTGGGTCTTGAGCGATAGATGCAAGGGAAGTTTGAGTACATGTAGCATCAAAGATTTAAATAGGAGGAAAGTCTGAGTACATGTGGCAATGTGGATTTGGAATTGTACTCACCATTGGTGAAGTCTGAGTAGCCATATGGTTGGTTTCCCATATGAAGCAAAAATGTGAGACCAAGGCTTGGGTTGTTTCCATGGTTAGCAAATTGTGAATGGTGTAAATGTAAAGCAAAGACTCTCATTCATCCAAAATTTTAAAAAAATCAAGGTCATGGATGTGAGAGACATTGGATCAATTATTTTCTCTTTTTGTGACTTCAATTTTTTTTCTTTTCAAAATTAGTAGATGCTTTATTTTTGTCTCTAGAAGGAGGGGAAATTGAGCCTCCTAGGAGAATTTGCATGCCATGTGTGGTGAGCTTATTTGTTAGAATCTCATGTACAGTTATACCATCTAGAACTTACCCCATTAGTATCTCAAACCTAATTTTGATTGTACTTGGTTGGGGAGATGAATTTAGGCCATCTTTGGAACATTGGAAATCCACTCTAGCCTAAAAATCCTACCATTGTGTCGATGTTATCACTAGTTACCAACTTTGAGCCTTTGGATATTCTTTTGGAAACCAATTACAAGTCGTGAGCCTTTCTTTTATCCCTTATTTGAACCCTATCCATCTTGAACCTAATAGTACAAATTGAGGCTAAAATCCTATATTGGGGGTGGTGAAGATTAGAAGAGGTAACTTTGGGACACGAGAATATAAGTTAGTGTCTAAGAGCTAAATTTTTAGAACAAATAAATAGGAAAAAGAAGGGACCCTAGAATGGACAGAAAAGAATGAAATTTACAAGGCAAAGAGGTGAAACAAAGATGCTTTCCAAAAGATGGATAAATCAAGATAGTAAAAGTCGGCACATGTTTAAAGAGTGAAAACAAAAGAAATGGCCCACAGTCAAAAGATTGATGAAAAAGTATAATGTAGATGTTTAAGGAGGGTATAGTCACTTTTCTCCAAAATAATATCCTACCCTACCCTAAACCCACATTACTTGCTCACAAAATGCCATTTGAGATCTCAAACCAAGTGCATTCATTATAGTGGAGATTGAAAATGGGGGAAATCCTTTAACATGGTACTTGTTAACATCGAGAGTTCTCGAGAGAGAGAGAGATAAAGTTTCATACTTAAATTCCTTTTTGCATATTTGATAACTTGGTGTGTGGAATTTTCCTTCTTATGAGGAATAATATAAAAAAGTTGAGATGGGTGATTTTTTCATCTCCCAAAAATGAGGCAAAAGAAGTATAATGTAGTTAAGGTGAAAGAGGAGTCATTTCTTGAGCATTAGTGATTGTTGCATGATTTCTCTTTGAAATCTTTCACCCTTGAAAATTTTGTGTTATGTTGGTGGTGTCGTGAAGATAATCTTACCCATGTTAGAAGAGATAAGTGTGGTAGTAATCAAGTTGAAGTCATCATAATTGTTTGGGGTATCTAATTAGGGTATCTCATCAAGTAAAAGGTAGTGTTTCTTGAGGACAAGTATAGCTTTAAGTTGGGGGTGTTGATAAGTGGTGAATTTACCACTCATTTGCACTCAACATTCATGCACACTACTATGATTTGAATGTCTAAGTGATACATATTTGTGGTTAAATACCCTAACTCCTATATATTGCAGGTATACAAGTGCTGAGAAGAAACGAAGCAACTTTGAGCTAATAGTATCAAATAGGGAATAGAAGTGCAAGAGCTGGACAAGCTGAAAAAGGGAGCAGGATCTAGCCCTCAATTACCACAATTGCGGGAAAAGGGTCATGATTACAATCAATCAAGCTAGTCAACCAGCGGCGATAGTGATCATTCCTCTATGAACACAGTAGGTGCGATCGCAATTAAACCTCTGCAATTGCGTGAGAGCAGAAAATAACCCAGGGTCAAAAATATTATTTGGCCAGCCGACCCCAAATCCCATTTAAGGTTTAAAACCCATTCATTCTAGGCATCATCATTCCATAACCCCACTTCCCATTAGTTTAGGGTTTTATTATTTCTTAAATCTTTGAGCTAAATTTGTACTAATCTTGAACTAAGAAGACATTAGAGTAACTTCTAAGTGGAAAGTTGGCAAATCACATTGAGGGTTCATTGAAGCTTAAAGTGTGGTTTGCATTCTCTTTATTTTTTATGAATTAATTTAATGGAGATTTTGGTTTATTTTTCTTTATTACCATTATAAGTAGCTAGTTCTTCCTCTTTAGATTATGTTAGAATAGGGTGTAATTGTGTGTGGGTTGTGATTCATATGAGAATATGCTAGTTTGTTGGTATGGGTTCTTCTATTGCTTGACTAAATTTGTTGTCATTTGTGGGTATAAGATACATTGTTTACTAGGATAGATAATGCCTCATCTTTTTTGTGGCCTCTACAAAAGTATAGTGAGCCTCATATGGCGTTAACTTTTTCCACAAGTAGTAGATTTCTTTCTATTTCTTACAAGTCTAATTGTGTTGCCCGAAGACACATCTGAAACCATTTTCTAAGACTAATAGGTAAAGCAATAATGGACTTCCTTCACTTGGTTGAACCAAAATTGGCAATGCAAACAGATAATCCTTAATCATGTCAAAAGCCTTCAGACATTCTTTATCTACTTATTCAATGCAAATTTTTTCAACATATTGAGAATCAACTTGTATATAACTATCGATTGGTCAATGATCCTGCTAATATAATTCAAACGGTCTAGGAAACTCATGACCTCTTTCTTGGTCCTTGGCGGAGGTAAATCCTGAATTATCTTGATCTTAGATGGGTCTAGCTCAATGCCCCTTGTACTGACTTGAGCCCCAGTAATTTTTTGGCTGGCACACAGAAGGCACATTTAGCAAGGTTTAATTTCATATTGTACTTTCTCAATTGGTTGAAGAACTTTTCCAAATATATCAGATGATCTAAAATCTTGCGAGATTTGATGATTACATCATCCATGTACAGCTTAATTTCTCTGTGAATCATATCATGAAATATCATCATCATAACCCTCATGTATGTCATACCAGCATTCTTGAGATCAAACAACATTACCCTATAGTGATAAACACCCCAGGGCACGATGAAAGCCATTTGTTCTGTGTCCTCGTCGTCCATTAATATTTGATGATACCTCATGAAACAATCCAGGAAAGAATAAATTTTATGCATTGCACAGTTATCAATGAGGATGTGGATGTTTGGTAGTGAAAAATTAACTTTGGGACTAACTCTATTCAAATCTCTGTAATCAACGAAAATTTTGATCTTGCCATCCATTTTTGGCTCTAGAATAATATTGGATAGCCATGTTGGATATCTTGTGACCTCCACAAACTTAGATTGAATATTCTTTGTCACTTTTTATTTGATTTTACTAGATAGATATCGACCGTAATTCTCTTAACTTGGTCATTATCCCCTAGTTAACCACCTCGATTTCTTTAAGGTTAGGCTTTTTTTATTCTTAAACTCTTTTGCTCTTCTATTTTCTATTCTAGGGCTATTTTCTCCATTTCATCCTTATCTTTCTTGATTTATTCATTTTGCTCTTGACATGACACTTCATTGACAGGTTTTAGATGTTTGTCATTTTTTATAAACAAGCCAAATTTGACAATATCAAGTAGATAACATAAATAAACAGTAAATTTTCTTGCAATAGAGGTGGCTATGAACTTTGGTCATGACCCACATAAGTACGAGTCTATGCCTTTTGAAAAGAATAAAAATCAAGAAGATAAGTAAATAAACTTAAAGGGTAGGTATTGGGCCTCATCTGTAGTACCACCGACTTTATGAAAAAATAAATTTCACTTTTCCATCGATCCTATTGATCGAGGAATAATAAATGGAGTGAAAGTCCAGTTCAATAATGTTTCCTTCAATTCATATTCCTTGATTCTGGCTATTTTGGAAAATTCTTCCATGGAAACATTACACTCTTCCCTATTCCATCCTCGAGACCATCACTTATAAATTTTGAAAAATGACTAGTAGAGTCTAATTTTACTACAAGTCATTTTTTCTTTATTGTAATAAAGCTATAGTCAAGAGAGGAATCATTATTCAAATTGATATAGTGAGGTAGGGCCATTTTATTCCAATACAAAGTAGTTTTTATTACCAGTAAATAAGAATAACTCACAGGATGGTGTTAGATTTCGTTAATTATGAGCAGTGCAATATGATAAGGCTAGAATAACAGAAATGTGGAATAACATAATTTTTGAAGATAGCATCTGGGCCAAAGGGCTACTTACGTATCTCACAAATAAGAAATAATTCCCTACGTAGTTTGAACTCAATCAATAGGTTGACTTTGGTGATCTTTCTTCTGGTCATAACAATCCTCTTATCCACTTTCTTATTGTTCTCCTTTAGCATATCCTCTATTTGGTCTAACTCCATCAATTTCCACATGACCTGAGAAATTCTCCTATCACTCTTAGCCCTTCCTATAATGGCTTCTCCTGAGTCCACAGGAAACCTTCCTAAAATGGTAGCGAGAATTTAGGAAGTTTTAAGAATGATTGCAGACTTTATTGAGAGACTTGGAAGACTTAGAGTATATTTGGTCGGACTTTTTTATAGTGGGGTATATTTCTGCTTAAAGGTGCTCTTTGGAAAATGGGATTGGAATTGACATAAAACGTATAAGCACCTAAAATAGTTATACCACACAAGCATATTGTAATAAACATCCTAATTGAGTGACCCTATTGAGCTAAGGGTTGGCCCAACATATTCGAAGAAAGTATATGCTTTTTAAAACTAATCCATTATACCCCAAAACCTCCATAAATATATAAAAAAAAAAAAGCATAAATGCTTTTAAAAGTTGCATAAAATAGATACACTCATTAGGGAAAGTAAAAATAACATGAGAAAATGAGCAAGGTCCCGTGCTGGATATAAGAAATACTAGCTCCTATATGCTCTTCTATTGGCCTTCACCCTCTTAGCTTTATCCATCTCTATGCAATATATGTTGGCGATCAGGTGACTCCCACGTAACTTTTCTTTAATCTCATAGGTCATCTTCGCTATGCTATCAATCTGGGAAATCATGTAATAGCCCAAATCTATCAAACACTGCCTAGCATCATCAACCTTTTACCTTCCTTTCTTTAATTCTTCTTTCAATTGGTGTATGGTTGAGGCATCCTTACATGAAAGCAAAAAAAGTTAGCTTTCCCCTGCCAAAGGATAATGGATTGGATTAAATAACATATATTTCTTTAACACATGAATATGATTTGTCTTTAATTGACTCTTGGCTAATAGACATGGGGAGGTTTTCTAATGGTCCTAATACCCCTTCGGATATTGGATCATCCTAGTCTAATGCCTAAAATAGGATTTTGGTTTCCTCTTTATCCTAGGTGTCTAGAGTGGGGTTTCTAAGGTGACTACTTGGGTTTGAAAATATGAACATCCATTGGATGCCTCACGTGAAAATAAATTATCTTATTCCCTAAACTTTATTTGGAATTAAACAATAGGGTTCGGGGCATCCACGAAACCCCAAACAATTTATATATTTCAAATAGGAAGTATGCTATGAAATACAACAGTTTAATTTCATAAAATTTAAAATCATAGTCACATTAATAGTTTAAACACTATAATATTTAGTAAAAGAAGCTAATTCAAATATTTGGTTAGAATCTAGTTAAACTCCCCAGCAGAGTCGCCAATTTTGTTTTACAGAGAAATGACTTTAGAGTTTTTCACTTTCAAAAAGTTTTTAAATTCGAGAAATGAGTCACCACTTAATTAATTTAGGGAAATTAAGACAAACTTTTGAAATTACTCAAATGATTCAAATAGAAAAAAATCATTAAAGCTTGAAATTTTGGGTAAGTGGTTCCTATTAATAATCTTGGAAGGTTGTTAAGTTATCAAGAGTATCCGCTAACTTGCGGTTATCCGAACTATTTGAAAATGAATCTTTTGATTAACTTTAAAAGGAGAAGTTGATTAAGAAAGAATTTGTGCAAAATCAATTTTGGGAAACTTTGTGGAGAATTTAACTAGTTCTAAGAATGTTAAAATCCAATTACACGTAAAGGGGGAATGGGAGAATTAGAAGACTAAGGCTCGTAAGACCAAATCCATCAATCCTATCCTAATCTAATTGGGACTTTGGCCCAACTACATTTTTCCTAAACTATCTTTTTGGACCTTGTGTCCTATAATCTGCTTCACCTATATTAATTTACAACTTCGGCTTCGAGACCCAAATGAATGAATGAATAAATAAAGGAATAAATGAAACTAGGACAATAGTACAATCAAGAATTTTTCAAGTCTTCATAGTATCTTTATTAATGGGCTTTCACCCATTCTTATTCTTCTATCCTCTTGCACCCGCACGCCATATGATCAACTTTGGACTTAAACTTTGTGGATATGGGCCTCATTGGTCCATCTAAAAATGCAATAGGAGGGAGTCAACTGTGAACTCCAACACAGTTCACATACAAAAAAAGAAAAAGAAAAGGATTAGGATCTAATTAATGTTCAAATCACTATTTTTTTTACAAATCAAACAAAAGAAGACAACGTTTGATCTCTCCATGATTAATAAAAAGTAAAATAAGTTAGCACTATCCAAACAGAAGCACGTCCAAAACATAATATCAAATAATTTTTAGGGAGAAACATTGATTCATTAAGTTAAAAGGGATACAACCGGTTAGAACTTAAACTCAAAAGAAAATAATTAAAGCCGGAAATTTAAAAGGACGAGTAAGTTTATGGATAATACCATACCAAGTTTAATCACAAGATAACCGGATAGTATCCATAGCTCCATCAAAGCAAGACAAAATGACTTAAGAATTCTATTGGACTCGCACTCACAATGTAGTTATTTCCAAATTTCAAAGGTTTTGAGGATAGAGATCCTAGGTATATTTTGATGGATTTACGACACTAATCATAGTGCTTCATGGCCCAATAGAGAGACTCAAAGGAAAATAAAGAGAAGGAAACTAAAATAAAGAAAATGCAGAGAGAAACTAGAAAGAAGGTACAGAATGAAAATATTTTCTATCCAGATGGGCAAGGCAATATTTATACACAAAACCAACCCAAGGAAAAGAAACAATAACTACTCTCTAGTAACCTAAAGGTAATCTTGAAGTTCAGGCTTTTGAATCAATCATGCAAATAGGATAAACTCAAATAGAGAAAAATAGTAGAGAATCAAATTAAACTTGTAACTTTAAACCAATATTTCCCTCTCTTTGACAAGTCAAGGAAATTCATGAGTCAAGGATTCATTTAGGATCTGGATACGATTTACCAAAATAGAGACAAGAAGGGAAGTTCAAACAAAGATTAAAGTCAAAATTCTCTGGACATATCAATCTAGCAATGAAAACCTTTAAAAGAATGTTGGGATGGGACAAAAGCAAAATGACAGAGAAAGGTAAGAGAACAGAATAATAGTATTATCTTCAAACAAAAAACTAACAAAAATATAAGTGAGAGAATTAGGTAAATCAAGGAAGGCTAAAGATGAAATATTTAATGCACATGAAAATCATTAAGGATAACTCAATCATGAAAAGTAAACGAGATGGAAAATCTAGACACCTTAAAGGTAACATACTATTCACAATTATAGCATGTAAAATTAAACAAATTCATCTAGAAATAAAGATTTGACCTTGAACAAAATACGTACTGAATTTTTTTGATGTTAATCACCCTACTCCTCTCCCCGACTAGTTCATAAAGAACTTATTGTATAAAAGGGTCATAGAAAGATCCTCGGATGAAATACCATTCGTTTATAAACTTACTCCACCATTCTAATCGATATTTCCAATCAAGAAAAATTAGGAATAGTCATAAAATTTTCAAAGCAAGAAAAATAGTCCAAATAGCTATCAAGATGAAAATAAAGGGGATGGAACCAGGATAGTTAATTCAAAAAATCGATACGGAATCTTAACTAGAACAATCGGATAGAAAAGATGGCAACTAAGGGAAGCCTTTAATCAAATAGAGTGTCCTATGATAAAGCTAAGACCAAAATATATATAATCGGTACAAAAACAGTAAATCAAATAACATTTAAATCAATGAAAACTAAAGGCAGTATAATAAGCTAAATTGAAACATTTTTTTAATGAAATGATGATAATGCTAAAATCAATCATATGGCAATAAATTCTGTGATTAAAGTGAACAATATCTCTCTTCTAATAAAAATCAAAACAAAGAAATGAATTCTCAAAAATACAGCCAAAAGAATGATCTAAATAAAACCAAAATATTTATCCAACAAAAGAAATGGCAAACATAATAATCATCACAAAATCCTAAGGCCTTTGAGGCTTCTACAACGAAAAATCCCAACAACATTATTACTAAACTATGAAGCGACTAATATGAAGAGTGATATAAAGGATAAAATGATGATAAAATTAAAAGGGAAAAAATACGTTTACCTCTTTCAGGGCAACAAAATGGGACTGCAAGCTACCATCGAGATCTCGGCCACCACCAAAAATCTTCGTAGCTACTCTAAGAATGTTGATGGCTTTTTGTGAGAATATTTTTACTAAAAAATAACTTTTTATTGAGATAATTTTCTCTATCCTTCAATACTTGGGGTTTTGAGCTTAATAATGAACTTTACATAGGATAAAATTTGGGAAACAAATTCCACTTTCGCTGATGTGGGAGAAAAGAAAAAATAAGGGTATTTTTAGGGATTTATTAATTTGAGGTATGGTATAAGGATGAGCTATGTGGATTGGAATCGTATGATTCCAGTACCAAATTTTAATTTCAAATAGCCAAGTTTTTGTTTGTTCATAGATGGGCTAAAATTGTGGGTCAGCTACGAGTTTTCGATTGTTGGGTTAACCTGATTGAAATTGTTAGATTTGGAGATAGGTTTGGGTCGCCAGAACTAGATTCTTTTGGGGTTTGCCATTGTTAGAGAATTGTTGTTGCAGTTGTTCCAATGTTGTTGAATGTGTATTGTTGTTTGGTTGTATGTTGGCGTTAGGTCAGTTTATGTTGATATGTTGTATTGTTATATTTGTTGTTGTGTTGTTGTCGAAGGTAAATAGATGGATCGGGTCAAGTTTTATGTGGGTTGGGGCGGTGATTAAGAATAGGTCGGCTGGTGGAGTAGGTTGGCTGAAATTGTAGTTAATTTGGGTAGATTATGTATTTTTTGGTGTTTTCTGAAAAATAACCCCAATTAGTTTAGGAGTTAGCCAATTTTATTTATTCTTTAATCAAATTGAAAATTAATTTGCCAATTGCATTGCAGTTGTGGCCGATTTGATTTTAATTATTGCCAAATTTAATAAATTTACTAAATTCAATTGAAATTCGATATAAATTAATACCTCATTTAGTCTCGAGCTTCTAGATTTAATAAAAATCAAGCAAATAGTTTTTCAAATAAATTATTTTCAAGAATAAATTGCATTTAAATTAAGATTTTGACCATTTGAATTTATTTTCAAGATAAGCCTTGATTAAAATTCGATATTCCAAAAAATAAATATTTAAGTACCAAAATTATATAATTTGTATAATTGAATATGATAATGTATAATCATAAGAGAGGATGTTCTAAACTTCGATGCTTTGAATAGGGACTACGACTGATGGATCACCTATGAACTTCTTGAGCAAAGAGACATGAAAGACTCGATGAACTAAGGCTAGATCTGAATGCAATTTAATCTCATAAGCTACCTTGCCAAAATGACTGAGAATCTTGAAGGGACCAACATATTGGGTACTGAGAACATAACTGAGTCTGGTCTGATACATGACATATGAACTGAACATCAAGAACAGAACTGAGCCTCTAAATACTTGGGCCAAAGCTGAGGTTGGGACTTTGAGGGTCAACTTATGAGTACCCTCTACTCTAAACTAGATTTTTTTCAAGAAGAACAAATGAGATGTTCTTATCATGAAAGTTTTGGGGTTTATAGAATATCTTCCCCTTGGGACACTAGGTTCCTTAAGAAATACTGGCTCGGCTGAGCTGTTGAGGAAAACTAAGGCAATACACAAGTCACCTAGGAACTTTTTCATAACTAATTATCTGAGATCTAAGACTGAGGCATGATATATGAACTGAGCTGAGCTTGAACCTATCTGATTGGTTCATCTTAGAATTATTACATCCTTTCATTAGATTTTGGCTAGAGCACATAGCTGGGGATATGGAAACCATACTGTTGAATTTATCTGTATAAGACAGTTGAGTAAGAAGATCATAACTTGATTGAGTGAGATTCGGTAAGATGAGTTGACGCCTACTAACACATTTAAGATGAAATGACTAAGCCTCTTGCACTGCAACTAAGACTACTGAAAAGATTCACGTGGGTGCTGAGCATGAATACATAACCGTATTGACTTATCCAAGTAACTTAAGGACCGAGAGCTGAATACTGAGTCTACAGGATGGTACTGTACTTAGTCTTGAATAACTGGACTAAAACTGCAGAGAATTATGAATAGCAGATATATACTGACTGAGTAACATGAGGTAACTGGGCATGGATTTATGAAAATTGTATTACCTCAAGAATGATAGGCTAAGCGTCTAATATAATTGGGAACATTCTATAAACTGAGGTATTGAGGTATCATTGACTGAGTAATTGATAACTATATCATTTTCAAGCTATCCTGAAACTGGACTGAATTTCTGACAACTAACGTTTATACTGGTGCTGAAGTATTCGATTCTGGGATTGAATGTTGATTACTAAAACTAAACAATGAAACTATAACTGAGATGTAACTGAATTTGGATAGATGCATGATGAGGACTGATATAGATCAAGGATCTGAACATATACTCGCACTCTATACTTTCCCCAAGTTATAAATACAACTTATTTCTAGCCATTTACTTGCATGCTACTACAACATTCAAGCCTATCATCCTAACGGCACTTTCATATAAAGTAAGCAGGCAAAAATCTCCTCTTAACATGAATTATTTACTCTCTATCTTCTAAGAAACTTCCAATTACTACACTATTTTCACAGAGAGAGCTCATTGAAGGGTTAAATCAGGAGGACCTGAAGCATGAATGGATACTGACTGAACTTGACACTTGAACTGAAGCCTGAGAAATAGAATATCAATAACATGGATTCTCCAAAATGGTTTGAATTGAGGATAGACATGACATATCTGAGTTTGGCTACTCACTAGAATTGGATCATGAGTCATACCTACTAAGCATACTGTAAAGCATGACATGAGTAGTGGGTCATGAGCTGCATGACCTGAGTCTAAAATTTTTGAATTAGTTAGACATAATTCATAACACTAAGAGAGCTGGAATTGAACTCCTTATTCTGGGAACTGAAAGCGCATACAATACATGGAAAGTGCGTGAAAGTAGGCTGTGTTCATAGAACTAATTCATACTGCGGGGTAATCTGGGACCCCTTATACTATGGATAGAAACTGTACATAATTTATGGAAAAATTCATGAGCATGATTCGTGACCATAGAGTTGACACACAAGGCCTGAGTGGATTTTGTTATAGCTGAAGTGCAAAACTCTGCACTTAAATAAGGATAGGTAGAGAATCGTCTTCCCTTACTACTTTCTATACATACTGGCACTGCTACTGGAATCTGGGAGCCTGAAATGGGTCACTCGATCTATCATCTCCCCCTTGGCTTTAAGCCATCATCATAAGTCTGTAAATATTTTACTAAACTCTGAACTGAACCGCAATCATCGTTACATACTTACACTCTGTTTGACACATTCTCGTCTTACTAAACACATTATCTGGTTCTATTTCTTCATATACTACTAATAACACATCCACACCTTCAAGCCTAATGTCATGTTAATAAACTTAAATTCTTGCTCATATTGTTCAAGCCTACTGATTCATTTTGGTACAAATATCCCCATGAATACATAATTTGTTCAACTTGGATCATGTTATCCTAACTCTACTACTTCTAAACTCCTGAGTTCATGCTTCTAACTCTAGGTCATATGCTATCATAGAATTCAGAGAAGGGATCTGATAAAATATGAGTTCTTATGATCATGAATTAGAGTTGTACAACTCTGGAACATACCAAAACTAATGGTATACTTTTAAGCTTGTGGGTAATCCCATAAATGACTATAGGGTCGGTCTGAGAAAGCCCTATCTTTAGGAATCAAGCTTTATTTCTTCTGTTACCTTGAAAGTAAGGTAAAGTTGACATGCATGAAGCATTATGAGAATCTACAAGAGTTTCATAAAGAACCTTTCTATAGCAAGATCTAAGACATAAAAGAAAGGAAACTATTTCTAAAACATCTCATAGCCTCCTGCACATAAAGGTGGTGCACAATACATGCATGTACAAGACTCTACTAGATGCGGCTTTCAGACTTCCTAGCATACTATTGAACTTTAGGCTCTGATACCAAGTTCGCAATGACTCAATTTTTCTGAACCGAAATGCTACACTGCGCTCATGACCCTGAATGAACTAAAGCTAATCCATGACTAATATATATACCTGTATACTGCATAAAAAATTGAAAAATATGGAAACATGAACTAAAAGGCCATAAGATTCAAACTGGATAAATATCTGATAAGAGCAATGTCTGAAAATAGTATAATAATACCAAAAGAAATGAGACAACTGTCTGAACATACTATAGTCTGAAAGCCTTTAAATTTTCTGAATAAGGAGTTGATGGGACATGTCCCCAACTAACTCTGACAATCAAAATAATCTGAAAAACTAAAATAATAATGTAATCATTATGTCCTTGAATGATGAGGACTCACACCTAACTCTGACTACTGAACTGGGATGCTACTGGTTCTCTGGAGCTTGTGCTTCTAAACCTATGGTATATGAAACCACAACACAAATGCGTCAGTATTTTGAATATACTGGTATGCAAGTGAGGTAGGTGGAATGCAAATGGTTCATATGCATGAACAATACCAACTAACTGACTAACATAAATGTGAGAATACATACATGGCTACATAACTGGAATTGAGATAATGATAGGACTAAATACTGAGTTCTGACTACTGAGTTTATTGATATAGACATTTGAGTCACTGATGAGTAAGAAAGACTGATACTGTATAACTAAATACTGAGGAACTAATACTATGTTACTGATATATGAATAACAATGACTGACAGTTTTGATTATGAAGAACTAGTCTGGTTGACTGTATCTAATAGTCCTGAAGTCTGAAGAACTATTTGAGTTTTATTACTGAGATTGATTGACTAAATCTGACAGTCCTGATTCTGTAACATGAAATTATGGGAAGTAGTATCTAACCGACATACCCCAAATATGCTATGATAGCTAAGATGGGGTCCAATATGTGCCCTAATTGGAAGGGTGTCAATACCGCACCACTGGTAAGGACAACATGTGAAATACTCTCATATAACAGGTAACTCTAGTGAGAACGGTGGGAACCCTCATATAACAGGTTAAGCCACCTCATCTAGAATTATATAGCAGGCTATGATGTCTCAACCTATGCTGGCTACATTGTTCTGGAATGCAAGGATTATTTCTAATAATTGCACCCTTAAATAGCAGGTGAGTTCCCATCCTTAGTTTCACTCGGTACTAATGTCTACTCCTAACTGAATAGAAACTGAATTGATTAATTTGCTGAACTAATTAACTGAACTAAACTGATTAGATGAACTAAACTGATTAGCTAAACTAAAATGATTAGCTGAACTAAATTGATTAGCTGAAATAAACTGATACTAGTGGTATTGTTTAGTAGAGCTAAACTGAATTTACTGAGTATCATTGACTGACAGCATGCACTGAGATCCGAGGACTAACTGAGAGTACTGAGGTTATTGAGAATTACTGGGAATACTGAGATTACTCAGATTACTGATTACTGAGATCACTGAAATTACTGAACTACTGAGATTTTTGAGTCACATGACAGACTGAGTTCTATGGATCATAGCTTGAATGAGAGTATTATGAAAGCGTAACATGGCTCTTTGCACACACCTAAATGTTTTTGTACAAGTACCCACAAGAATCGATGAGAAGAAACTGACATAGCATGGCTTACTTGAACACATGACCAACAACACAATTCATAATTCATATATTGAAGCACTTCATCAAAAATGTGATATGCATAAGCTTGTACATACATGGGGATTTCATGATATCATACTAGTTGGACATTGTTCCTTCATCTAGGCATTTAATCAAACACATGGTAGGCATAGCATATGTAGACAATATTATACAACAATTAATCATCATGATTCATCTCTAATTTCATCATCAAGGGTTTATTCATAAGTTCTCATGAATATATATCTATAGAAATCAATTCCGCATAAATTGATCACCTAACATGGATTTGAATTCAATTGATCATTCTCAACATAAACAAAATAAACCCAACATAAAATTCATAAAGAAATCCATAAACGTAAACTTAGAAAAGACATTCTTGGGCTTCATGGACGAAAGGAGTCCATGAATGAACACTAAGCATACCTTAGCTTTTGATTATATTAATATTGATGGAGAGATTCTTGGAATTTGACGGTGAATTCCCTTGGAATTGAATCTTCTATGAAAACCCTAGGGCTTGTTTCTTGAAAGTTTTTTAGAGTAATTGAATATAAGTTGCTGAATTATGGCCAAATCTCATGTTATAAGGCTTATATAGGGTGAGAAATTGACCCTTTTAACCTTGGGACAAGTATTTAATTTTTGATTAGATTTCCTAATTTTCATCCTTGGCGCAACGCGCCACTATCGCGCTAAGTCACTGGAACTAGATAACTGAGAATCTATATGTTGGCGCGATGTGGAGCTATTGTGTTGCCACCTTTTTTAGTACCTGGAAGTATGGTGCGACCCACCACTATCACGGATCAATACTGGAAATTGACAATTGTCATTTGAGCTATCTCCTCCACGTGTTAAAGGCTCAAGTGATACATTGTCTCACAAAAGAGGCTCTAACTCTTCGCCCGGGTGTCGTATTTGGGTGAATTCTATATAGATGGAAAGCTTATTCAATTTTTCACTTGATAGGAAGTGAAAATTATGGAAATACTATGTGTATAATAATAAATTCTTATTTCAAAGAAAGTTCTAACATCGTTAAGATGATTTTTAAGCTAAGAAAAAACACGGGTATTACAGTGTATATAGTAGAACTATTAGTGGAGATAGTGTTGACTACCATTTGGGACATTTTATAATTATAATTTACATTCTCATAGTTTGTATTTATATGCTCTGCTTTTCTCAGTCAGCCTACGACGCCTAGTAATTATAAGTGGATCTTATTCATCCCTACTATACTCTTTCAATGCAGATCCAAGTACGAGTGCATCATATGTATAGTTGGTTAAGGTTATATTTAGAGTGTATTTGAGGTAGTGGTTTATCTATGCATCTGATGTTTTATACAGTGGTGAAGTCAGTGTTGACAAAAACTAGGTTTTATGTTATGACTCTTTATAATAACATGATTCTGTGATGACATTATATGTATGCTTGATGACTTATATTCATTTTAGGATGACTTGATATGCCTACATAATTATTTATATGTCATATGACTTGTATAATAGCATAAATTTATGATAATTTGATATGTCTACTCGACTGGTATGTCATATGACTTCTTATAATATCATGGTTCTATGATGACTTTACATGTCCACATGATGACTTATATGTTCTTGATGTTTAAACATTGGTTGCTATATAGGGACATACATTCTCTTATGATTGTTTACTTGATTAGTATAACTAATGGCCATTACATGTGGTTATGAGCTACTTAATTTCTATGACATTAAATAAGCATGAATTATCTGAAGATGCTCTAATTGATTCATTAAATTATTAATTAGTTCCCATTTTGGAGTTTAGATAAATATATTATTATGTGTATTATTAGGTTGGCTGGGATGTGGTGAGAAACCTATAATAATGATGGATAATTTGAGAGTTCTAACTGTTATTGGTAAAAAAATTTAAGTGGTGATTGTTGAATTTAATAAAAGTGAAGACAAGGTCTAAGTGGCACCTGCTAGGCTCTAAACAAAAATAAGAAATATTATTGTAATTATGGACTTGTTAAGAAAGTTATATAAGGAGTGCGAACTTGTTGTGAAGTGATTGTACTTCATTGTCATGTTGATTTCATTGATTGCTCTATGGTTTTGCATCTAATCTTAATCAAGAGATTATGTCTATCATATGTGTGGTCTATTGATACTACTCTTCCTACATCCTTTTGGGATTTAGGTGTGTTGCATCTAATCTTTATCGAATGGACGATTCCTATCAGTTCATGTGGCATACTGCAACTACTCTTCTTACATTCTTTTTGGGTCTCAGGTATGTTATAGGTTGAATAAAGTTTCTTGTTAAGGTGACGAGTAATCATCATCAATGCCTACGTATCTCATCCTCTAGCAAAAGTTGGGTCTTTTATTTCATTGTCTTTACTCTATATTAGAAGCTCCTGTACGTTTCTAGACTAGGTCTTTCAAAAATATGCAAATTTTTGAGTTTAATAGTTGTATTTCATGATATTATTATTGTGATCACGTATTTTAATTGAGTTGCAGACTACAAAAAGATCGTATTCAAGAAATTCCATGAAGTAAATGATTGGGTGGTGAAAGGAGTCTCCAATCTTGTTACAAAAAAATAGTTTCCTACACGACCTCATAATTTGAATTATGATAGTTGGTATCAAAGCGGTAGGTTATCGGAATCACAAGTTCAATAGAAACATCGAGTAGAGTCCTACAGATTAGTGTGTAGACACCCACATCAAATCTTGGGGAAGGTATGAGCCATGTAAGAGTTGTTCCTTTTTTTATTTACTGTTCTTCCATCTCAGTTTATCTCCAACTTGGATCGCGTCTAGTTAGATATTGGCAAATTCAACTAGTATCTAATTTGAATCTGGTGATAAAAGTCATGTTAATGTATTGAATAATAAATTTAGGGCAACATAGTATTAAGTGTTGCTTGTCGAGAAAATAATTCGAGTGTGTGTCAAGGTTATTGTTAATTATAGTGTGTTGGTATGATGCCGAAGTAGTATGTGAATTCATGAAATAGTGATAAGAGATTGGTTGGGTCTAAGTATCATGATAGAATCCTCGAATGATTGAGATAGTAAACTCTTAAAATGAGTGGTTTGAAAACTAAAAACTTTTTCAATAATTATTTGTGGAAAAATATGAATTAGTGTGCTGTGTTTTATGATGTCATGTTATGTTAGGGGTGACTTAGAAATCTAGACCTTTGTAAGAAATTTTGAGACTGGAAAACAAATTCGAAGTAGGTGGATTTAGTGGATGCCACATCAAGATTACTTTGTGATGCCTTTAGAGTGAAAGTTGTATTTGAAATAGGGTTAGAATACATTTACACCTAGGCTGGTTGGTTTTCCACTACAATGAGATTGTCATAGGGGACAAAGTCCCTCTATAGCAGAGCTAGGTGAATTGTTAGGGCCACCATAGCAAGGCCATCTTGGCTGTTGCATTTTTGCTGCAATAGAATATTTTCAATTCTAGCAACTATAAATCAAATCCTCAGATTCAGATACCTATTTTAGGAACTCCCCTTCTCTAATGATATTTAAAGACAGTAATCGTGCAATATGCAAAAATTCCTATTTCATAAAATATGTTAGCCTAGTAACAAGGACATCATCTTAAAGTGTCACCAGCGACACCATAAATAAAAAAAAATCATGCAATTTCTCGATGGGTTAGTTGTTTCACTATTAAATAGAATGGAATAATTCATTGTTTTAGCTTGAGTCATTGTTCATTTAAATTATTTTTAAGAATCCCAGTTGTTCCATATATTACTCAAATTATACCCATTCTAAGAAACCATATGACTTTTGAAGTGCCACTTCAATCATATACCCACCCATTTAGCTCATTTTGGGTTTAGAGGAATAATGTACAATTATTGATATAATGTGCAATTTTTGATTTTTTATTTTTATTGCAAAACACTTAACATTATTCAGGGACTATCTCTAAAGTGATGCAACTAAGCATTTTCTTGATTCACCAGTTTTCCGGGATACTGGACATGTAGTTCTTTTTGGGTTTCTTGTAAGTATGATCTAGTATTGCGCCCAAGCTCACAGTCAAGTGTACATGGTCACCCAAGTAGTAAAGTGCCCTTATGAAATCCAAGTATCGATCCCATGGGTACTGGTGCTCAACAACTATCCAATTCTAATTTTACTATGAAAATTAACAAGTGCGAAAGTAACTAATAATGTTTTGTAACTCAAAAATTAAAAGTAAAAGTAAACAATGAGGTAATATAAAGTACTTGAACAATGATAGGGCGACACCTAAGGTTAAGACACTATGAACAATCCTACTTAGATATATAATTTCATCAATTTAGTTAATTATCTTAAGTATTGGCTCACGAGGTTGATAACATGATTATGGTCTTCAGAACCTCTAATCAACTATCTAACTTAGCCTCAAAACTACATCATTGAGCGGGGATGCAAAAACCAAGTTAAATGCATTTGTATTCTTCCGTTATATGAATGTAATAGAGAGAATTAGGTATGTTCCTATCCTAAACGGAAATCATAATTTTGATCCCTTGAATGATTATGATCCCATCTCATATATCCCACGTTTTATTTTATCGTTCCTCCTCCTAAGCTCCCAATTGAACTATGTGTTTATACTAAGGGTCGCAAATCCATTGAATAGTAAATACAAGGACATCTGAACAAAAAATAATGAAAATAAACATAAAGAAACTTAATTACAAGCCTAAGTACTTATGTTCTTGGCCTCAACCCCGGATGAGGTTGTTTAGCTACTCATGGAATTACAAAGAATCACAATTAAGAAATTCACGTTCATAATCCAAAATAAACTAAAGAAAGTATAACAACCCTAATAGAAGCCTCATCAAATGTATTCCAAGTTCCAATAGTTGTCCAAGCTGTTTACAAAAAGATTGGAGTGTTCTATTTCTAGTTTGAAGCCAAAGCCCAAGTTGACACCATAAGTGTGCCACGCTATAGCATTGCATCTATAGGGGCATGGAATTCTCTTATCGTGGATGCTCACTAGAATTTTCCAATTTTGGTTTGTTTTGAAGGGCATGGTACACCCTTAACATGGACATCCAATGGCATGGCACACCCATGTGCTTAAATTTTTTCAGATTTTGTCCAAGCAAGCTCCATCTATTTGGCATTAAGTTCCTCACTGTGTGGGTTCTTTTCCATCATCATTAGACCTTTTTTAACTCTAGTATTATCAACTTTGACATCTCCAAAGACAACTATATCATCAAATACAGCGAATTAGTGATTAAACACACACTAGAACTCAACAAGATAAACTAGAACACACATAGCTCAAGCTGAGAACACCAGTTTCCCCGTTAAAAATCTAAGTGAACATTTTGATTCCAAGCATATTTTGAAAAAACCTAAAATGTTATAAACTCTTACTTTAATACTTTGATTCTCAATTGTATGAATAACAACTCATTGTGCACATGAGAAGTCCCCAAAACTATGCTTAATAAGGCTAGATAACCATACTTAGATGCATAAATTTACCTAAGATCATCACCCCACACCTAAAGCCTTGTTCATCCTCAAACAACTCCTTAAATTAAGCACCACATAAGTAAGACTCTGAAATTACTACTACAAGTATGTCACTCAAGCTAGAACTATAATAACTACACATATAGAAAGTTCTACACCCAATATACCTTATTCCAATTGAAACACATAAATACAACTTTGAAACACTTTAGCCTCAAGAATTGACTCCACCAAGTTGGCAAGCTTATTCATATTACTTAATAAAAGAGATCATATAAGTCACACCCAACTATTATTGAACATGCACCCTCACTATAAGAGAGATACCCATATTCACTCACAAAGATACAATTTATCATAAGGATAGGTATAAGAATAAAATTATGCTCACTCTCTCAAAGAATTCACATGCCACATAGGATTGACCTTAGTGTAGTACTTTACTAATATTAGCATGTTAAGGCTTAAGATAAATAAGACTTAAAAGGATGTAATGTAGGCTAAGGGATGGGTAGACACTAGCCCTTAGTGTAGTACTTTACTAATATCAGAATATTAAGGCTTAAGATATAATAGGACCTTAAAGGATATAATGTAGGCTAAGGGATGGGTAGAAACTATTCTGACTAGAAATAGTGACTATCTTCCCTAAGTGCTTTAATACATCACACATAATATTGAACTCTTTTTTAAACAACCACACTTTCACAAACTTTACCTTCACACATCACTATTTTTTACCCATTTCTTTAAGCTAGTTCACACATAGAATGAAGTATCCTTAATTAAGACATAATTCAATCTTTCTCAATTCATTACATTACTCCCAACCACAACACATAAAGTTTTTCAACGCCACTAGATACTACTTTGGAGCTTCACTTTCACATATTTTCTTGTTATTATTCTTACGCCTTAACATCAATAATTTTTCCCTAAATCTCTTAGGAGCTTTGGATCAAATTATGGCCAGTTAAAAAGGGGGAATAGGCTACATATAAAGCTACCCAAAAGTACAGTCTAAAAGATCAACAAGGTTAACTAAGAGTATGAACAAGGGTAGGTAAAATACGGTATGAAACATAGCTATCAAAAAAGGACTAAATCATATCCTAAACCCACATTCTTTATTTTACTTTGTACACATACCATGCAAGTTCTAGACATCAATATGCAACAAGGAATATAAGTAAACCTCACATCTCACATAGAACAAGATCAAGTAGAGTAGGATCATTATAGACTATAAACTAAGCAAAAGGAAAAATTCATAATTAAGCAAACAACACCTAACAACCATATAAATCAAGCTAGGTGTCTCAATAATAGTCATTCGACACAGTCAACATACTTTTTACAAACAAACCACTTACATCATGTAATCATACATAGCATATAGCAAGAACATATCACTTATTCCTAACATAATAATTCTAAAATTTATTCCTAAAAATGAAAAAGGGACAACGGATTCTAAGGGTGCCCCCTTAGAAAAGAACCAAAGAGAAAAACCATGGGATGGGTAAAGTGTGCCCGTACTAAATTGATACTAATACTAAAACTAAGAACTAATGAAGAGAAAATCTTTTTGTAATTTTTTTTCAAATTTAGTCAAAAAAACTGGAAACACAACTAAGAATCAAAACCTATAGAAACACTTCACCCTAAACCATGGAAATTTTCCCTACCCCACACTTAAAAACATACTTTGTCCTTCATTTATAATTAAAAGTAGTGATAGAAATACTTCCTGAAGCCTCTAGAACTAGATAGTAGCATCATTAAATATCAACAATGTCAAGTGGACCCCATACCTAGTATTTATCATGCTTCTTAGCCTGGGTCTTCGGTACTCCAAATTCCCTTCAACTTATTACCCAACAAAAATAAAAACTAAGTGAAATAACATTAAACTATAAAAAATAAAATACATATCTTAACTTAGTTTGCCTCCTAAAGGCACAACCTACCTTAATATATGAACCATTTTTCTTTATCTTCTTCTTCTTATTCGGAGGCCACCTCCTCACTCTTTTTTGACCTCTTGAGTTTGTACTCTATAGGTCATAATCTTTTTCAATATTAACCTTTTCAAGGTTCCTTCTAAATTTTTCAAACATCAGGTATGAGTCTTGGTTTTGAAAACTCTATAAAACAATTTAAAGAGGTCATTAGTGGGTTGTACTCTACCACTCCACACGTATCCACTTCCATGGTTATGATCATGCATAGGTATTTATAGTACGAAGGTGAATTAAGTGGTTGATATACTTTAAAATCCACCTTTACATCATCCAATCTTATCTTTAGAGTTCTCTTAATATCAATAAGTACTCTTTCCATTGCTAAGAGTGGATGTCTTAATATGATTGGCACCCTATTATCTTTATCATAATCAAGAACAATAAAGTAAATGGGAATAATAAATTTACCAACCTTAATGAGCACGTCCTTAATGATTCCTTTGGGATGCACTCTAGTTTCATCAGCTATTTAGACCACCACAGAGCACGGCCTCAGTTTACCCAAACTAAAAGTATTAAAAATTGATAGGGGTATTAAGTTTATTCTTTATCCTAAATCACTCAAAGCATGGACCATATAATTATCACCAATTTGTATAGGGAAGGTGAAATTTCTGGGTGCTTTAACTTTTTAGGCATCTTGCTCATCACCACTGAATTGCAATCCTTAGTAAGTTCCACTGTCTCAATGTCCTACATATTTTTCTTATTTTTCACCACATTCTGCAATTACTTAGTGAAACACCTAGACTTAGAACCATTGAAAAACTTTATCATTTGGTGTCACTAGGGTGGGTATGACAAAGGGCTTGAGTTGTACCCCTTAGATTAAGTCGTATCCTTCTCCCCCTTCACTCTCGTATCCTAAGAAGTGTGGTGAGGGTCACTCACTATCCTAAGTATGAGTGAATAACCCTCTACTCAATTATACCTAATGGTACTAGTAATACCTAGGTGAGTCATATAGGGGAGTTATGAGTTTGGAAGTGGACTAGTTTGGGTACATTTGTTGTGTACGAATTAGGGGTGAGTTGTACCATTCGAATATGACTCAAAGGTGCATTATCGTACCTTTAATAGTGTATGTAACAAAGGAGAAGCCTAGGGTATAAGTTAAGGTACCACTTGTGCCCTAGGGTATGACTACTTAAGTAAGTCATATGGTGAGTCGTACCCCTAGATGGGTTTAATTTTTAGCTTTTAACTAAGGTCCTTGTGGTCATTTCTCATTTCTAAAACCCTAATCCTCTCACTATATCAGTGTTTCTAGGATCCTAAACATCCATTTTGATGGATCAGACACTGTAAATACTCTCTCAAGCTCATATTTGAAGAATTAGAGCATTGGGTTTGAAAAGTGGCCTTCAAGAGGCAAAGAAGAGTCATTATTCTTGGTGATTCATCTTTTTTAAGGCATGTAACTCTTACCCTTGTTAAATAAATCTAAACACATGTATTTTATACTTGTATTAGTAAGAGCACATGGTGGTTTTGAAGTCAAATAAAAAGGGTTTTATTGCTAATGATGAATAATGATGATTCTTACTTAGACTTATGTTTAGAGATGTTATTGAAGGTATTTTGCACATGTGAATTCTTGTTTTATATGGTATAATATGTGGGTCTTGAGTAACCCTAGTCTTGGTGATTTCTATCATGAAATTGGCCTCGGTAAAGGTATGAACACAATGTGTTTGTGAAAATGTCTAAGTGAGATATCTAGTTACTTGATGATGATGTTTTGAACTAGGGTAATGACCCAATATGTATGAAATCTTGGTGAATATTATTTTGAAGATAAAATGAGCCATTTATTGTATAATTAATTGCCTTGATGGTTTGATGAATAAGAAAGGGGCTAAAGGCCTAACATGAAAATGAACGTGAACTGTGTCTGGGGCTAAATTATAGTCTAGGATTGCTAAAGAAATACTAATGTATTGTAAGGGTCTTGAGGACCATAGTTTGAATTGTATGATGATCTAAATTAAGGCATTATCCTATTGTAATGGTTGAGCAATAAAGTCTCCCACGAGGACCATGTGGTCATGTATGATGTTGAATTAGCTATATAGGTTAAAGTCCTTGTGTGTGGAATTGAATGTATGTTGGTGAATAGACAAAGTGTTAGAGTCTCAATATCAACTAATGATAGTCATAATGGCTTGAAGTTAAAGTCCCTTCCCTAATGAAATTGCTTATGGTTATAGTCCCTTACATAATGAGATATCGTGAGGTTGAAGTGCCTCGCTAAATAAATTGGCTAGGGGTTAGAGTCCCTAATCTAATGTGTTATGATGTTAGAGTCCCTTGCCAAATGTATGAGCATGTGGTTAGAGTCCTTTGCTTGAATGAATGTGTGTGAGTGGTTAGAGTCCCTCATTTATAAAAATATGTGTGAGTGGTTAGAGTTCCTCACTTATATGAATATTTGTGACTGGATACAACTCCTCACTTAAATAGATATGTATGTGGTTAAAGTCCCTTACTTTATGATAGGTGAATATGGTTAGAGTCCTATTCTTAATGAGAAATGCTTGAATCTATAAGTGTGGATAGTTAGAGTCCTTCATTGCATGTATGATGAATGAGTGCTCTAAAGTGTTGAGAAATCTTATACCCTTGATTAGCATATGATATGTCTCTATTTATATGGATAATGTTATGAATGTAATTGAATATGATATATTGTTTGTTGTTTAATGATGATGCTATTTTATCCTTATCATTTTATTACATACTAGTATTCCAACTGCTAACCATCTTTGAATGTTATGTCCCCACATGACATAGGGTGTGGAGCACCATCTTCGCTTCCTGCACAGGGATTAGGTGATCAAAGCAGTTCGTGCATTGACTACGGAGTGGTGATCTTTCTTATTTTGGAAGACATTCCTTCTTGGTCCCTTATCTTTACACTTAGTCTCATTTGGACTTGGTTGGGCTATTATTGGGGTCTTGTCCCAATATATACATTTCTAAACTTTAATTTGTATAGAGGTATTGTGCATGACTATGGACTTGGGTATATTGGTTAGTTGATGAATCTAATAAAATGGTTTGACATTGTTTAAGTTATGACTTATGGTATGTTTTTGGCTATCTTATTTAATAGTCGGCATTTACCTGACCCATGTAGTTGATGTTTTGATAGTGATAGGTTATCAGGGTAATATCCGGTATATGTGGGCTTGAGGTGTCCCTATGAAATGGCCCATTTTGAGTGATTAGAGTCCCTCACTTAAATAGATGTGTATGTCGTTAGAGTCCCTTACTTTATGATATGTGAATGTGGTTAGAGTCCTATTCTTAATGAGAAATGCTTGAATCTATAAGAGTGGAAGGTTGGAGTCCTCCATTGCATGTATGAGGAATGAGTGCTTCCAAAGTGTTGATAAATCTTGTCCCCTTAATTAGCATGTGATATGTCTATATATGTGGATAAGGTTATAATGTGATTGAATATGATATATTGCTTGTTGAATGATGATGCTATTTTATCCTTATCCTTGAGTTACATGTTAGCGTTCCAATCGAGAACCATCTCCGAACGCTATGTCCTCATGCGACATAGGATCCAGAGAACCATTATCTCTTCTTTCACAATGATTAGGTAATCAAAGAATTTAATGCATTGACTATACAATGGTGAGCTTCCTTATTTTGAAATACATTCCTTCTTTATCCCCTATCCATAGACTTAGTCTTATTTTGACTTAGTTGGCCTATTATCGGGAGCTTGTCCCAATATATACCTTTCTAAACTTTGGTTTGTATAGAGGTACTGTGAATGATTGTGGACTTGGGTATATTGGTTAGTTGATGAACCTAATAAAATGGTTAGACATTGTTTAAGTTATGACTTGTGGTATATTTTCCGTGATCTCATTTTATGGCTGGGATTCACCCCACCAATGTGGTTGATGTGTTGATTGTGATGAGTTATCGATGCAACCTCCGATTCATATGGGTTTGGGGTGCCCCTACGACATGGCCTGATTTTGGGGTGTGTCATTTAGGCATATCCTGCTAAATATCTAACAAAGGAAGATTAATGTGATGTTATCTAAATGTGTCAAAGAACTTCTTAAAATGTGAATGCTTATTGGCCTTTTTAAGGCTTTGAGGGAATTGTTGTGGTGGTCTTTCATTTACATGCACAACAGATTTTTCTTTGGGGTCCTCAGACATCCCTGCATATTCATTATCTTCAACTTTAGCTTGCTTCTTCTCTACTTACTTCAGGACCAACTCTGCATGAACCTCCTTGTCTTTCTTAGGAGGTTTGTCAATGATATCTCTCTTGCTCCTTAAGATGATTGCCATAACCTATTTTGAATTTTTTGTGTCACTTAGCAATACATCTTGGGTCCTAATATTCTTTACCTAGTCTAGTTGCCCTAACTATGTCTCTAGTTTCTTTTGGGCAAGTTATAGATTCATTATCTCAGCAACCATTTGCTCTTGACTGGCCAAAATCTTCTTTAATATCTCCTTAATATTATTAGCCTGTGTGTTCTGCTGTTGAAATTGTTGAGCCTGATTACTACCCCATGAATAGTAGGGATAAATCTACCACTTGTTGTTGTAGATATATATATAAGTTGGCTTCTACACATTGCCCAAAAGTTTATAGACTCTACATTCACTCTACAAAAGTCTACAGAGTGACCATCATTCACACAAATCTTACACCAATAGGGGGCCTACTGATCTCGTAAAACCCCATAAAATTCTAAGCTTAACTCAGTGTATTAAAGATTGAAAAGAGGTCCAGACTAAGAAATTTCAGCTAAATGTTTACACTTAGAATTATTTTAGCCTTCAGAGGCTGGCGACTCTAGTACTCGGCCCTCATGACCTTAAAGTAATTATTTTTAGGTTGAATCATGATCAGAAATGTCAATGGGTGTTCCCAGACAAGTCTCAAGTTTTTCAGACTTCATTTAAAACACATTTGAAAGCTCAAATTAGTGGATCAACGCGATCTCGATGCGCAGCATTACCCATAGTGTCGACGAATATTTTTCTCCAACTCCCAGTACAAATTCCAGTGAACTATGCAGAATTGATGCGGCACGTTGGATATTGTGTCGATGGCAGTGTGTCGGCCTATGCATCACTTGGAATATTTTTAGTCTTTAAAAACTGCATCCATAGGGGTATTTGGATCATTTTTCCACCCCTATTCATCCCTAAAAGCACGAAATTAAGTCATTCCTAGGGAAAAAATTTATTTTTTTCTCTCAAATTGCTCTCAAGAACAAAACCCTAGAACATCAATTTCAAGATCAATCCTCAAGAACACTTTATCAATCTTTAAGAATTAAAGCATTAAGGTATGTCAAGTGTTCATCCAAGGGTCACTTCCACCCTTGGATTCCAAGAAACTCTTTCAAACTTCAAGTAAATTGATTTCATGATTTCCATTATTTGGATTCAAGTGTATTCATGATTATAATGTTGATTGGGTTTCAATTCCATGATTAAGTGCAAGATTTATGTAAAAACATTATTATGTTTGTAGTATCATGTGAATTTATGTTCAAGCCTTGAAATTATGATGCTCATGTGTTGATTAGTACTATGTGCATATACAATGTCTTCCAAGTATTTGATGAGTTGTTCATGTGAATTAAATAGTAAGATTATATCATGTTAGCATATATACTAGTTCATGCCATTCAAGTGTTTGATAAAATACCTCTATAGATGTATTATGAACAAGTGGACATTTCTATGCTATGCAAGGTCATGTGATGCTTTACTTTTCATGATATCGAGTCCTAGGGGTATTTAATACACGACAATTTAGCTTTTTACCTAGAGCCAGTGTCAGTTAAAGAATAAGTTTAGTCATGTCATGATCTATAGTACTCTCAGTCAGTTATAGAATTCAGGAAAAACTCAGTAGACTCAGTATCAGTCCATTCCAATTCAGTATTCAGTTTAGACCTCAGTAAATTCGGTCAGTTAACAGAATTCAGTAGTATTCCATCAGTCAATGAAACTTGGTGAACTCAGTTCAGTTCAGTTAGATAGTACAATCAGTAATAGTTTCGTCCAGCCTAGTACAGTTTAGAACTCAGTCCAGTGTCTATTCAATTGGGAGTAAGATTCAGCACAAAGTGAACCAAAGGATGGGGACTCACCTACCAGTAAAGGGTGTGATCCTTAGAAGCAGTCCTTGAGTTCCAGAACTACGTAGCCAGCATAGGTTGAGACATCAACCTTCCAGTTGAGGGTTGATGAGGTGTCCTACTTTCCAGTTGAGTGTACCACCGTTCTCATTTAGAACACCTGTCAGATGAGGGTGACTCAGCTTATCTTTTCCTGTGGCACCGTACTGACGCCCTTCCAATTGGGGTTATAGGTTGGACCCCAATCTATTCATTAAGAGGCATGTCAGTTAGATAATTGCCTTCCACAGCCTCAATTTTAGATTCAGTCTCAGTATAGAACTCAGTTTAGTTCTTCAGAATAAGGAATGTCAGATACAATCACTCAGTTATTATATACAAATTATCAATAAACTCAGATATTAGTAAATCAGTAATTCAGAACTCAGTATCTATTGTTATCATGATCTCAATTACAAGTGTGTATTCATGCATGTACTCTCATTCAGTCATACTCATGTCATTCAGTCAGTATTGTTCGTGCATATGAACCCATGCATCTTAGCCTACCTCACTTAGCATACCAGTACATTCAAAGTACTGACCTATACCTTTCTTTTGTGCTACGATGTCTTATATCATAGGTTCAGACGCATAGGCTCCTGATCATACTTAGCAGCGAGATCTATCAGCAGCAGACTTAGTAGTGATTCCTCATAGTTTGAGGACAGACTTATTATTTTAGTATTTCAGTACTCTATTTATTTTAGTAGTCGAAGTTAGTTGGAGACTTATCCCATCAACTCTTTATTCAGACAAGAGAGGCTTTTTAGACTAGAGTATTTATAGATAGGTGTTCAGTTTTGGTATTGATGTACCGTACTCAGTATTTATTTATAGTTTTGAACATTATGGCATGTTTCCACCTAATTTTTACATAATTATAGTATTTTTATTCAGTTATTTCAGCAGGTACTAATCATGGGTTAGCTTGTGGTCTCTCAGGATTATGAGCACCGTTTAGCATTTGAGGTACAGACTCGAGTCATTACAAACTTTGTATTAGAGCCTAAGGTTAAACAGAGTCCTAGGAAGTCTGAAAGTTGCGCCTAGTAGAGTCTTATGCATGGTGTGTTGTGCATGGCATTTGTGGACAAGAGGCGATTAGATGTTTTAGGAAAAAGTTTCCCTTCTTTTAGTATTCATGTTGTGAGAGTGAGCATGAACTCCAGTTAAACTCTCATTCTAATTCATCTCTTCCTTATGCTTCTAGAAAATGCCTCCTAGAAAAACTAATGAAAGAGTAAATGAAAACCGGCCAGCTTCTCCACCCACTCAGGTAGATCCCCTAAATGAGCATGTCTCTTATGCTGAATTCAGAGCTGCTTTCACTACATTGGCTTATGTAGTAGTTTCTTAGAATAATTTGCAGACTGTTTTCCTATCTAGTTTATTAACATACCCTCAACAGGGTAAAGGAGGGGAGCGTCGAAAGAATAAGAGGGCTAGAAGAAATAATTCTAAGCCAAGATTAGGGGGTAGTAACCGCTCCCAATTTCATCAGAGATTCTCAGCCATAATTCCACCTTTAGTTAGGGCACTAGTTCTTAAGTTTAAGAATGACAATCAAAATAATTCATCAGGCTCTAAGTCGCAAGGTAGGGGAAAGGGTGTTCGTACTAATCCACTTTGTGGGGAATGTGGTAAGAACCATAAGAGAGTTTGTATATCTAGCAGTTATGTATGTTTTGGATATGGTAAGCTAGGCCATAGGTTGTGTGAGTGTAGAGTAATGGCTCAGAAGGGAAAGGATTTATACCAACAGGGTCATTTCGACCGTCCTTCAGCTCAGTCTACCCACTCAAATCAGTAGGGTGCCACTTCCAGTACCACCAATAGGCAGCCCCCAAACAGGTTTCATGCACTTCAGTCTTGACAAGATTAGGAAACTTGTAATGTGGTCACTAGTACATTACAGATCTTCCATTTACATGTATATGGCTTGTTAGATTCGGGAGCTTCTCTGTATTTTGTTACTCCTTACATAGCAGTCAACTTTCATGTCACATTAGAAATCTTAATAGAACTTTTCTTAGTGCCTCCCCCAATAGCTAGATCTATTCCAGCCAAATGAGTATACAAATATTTCTCGATTACAATATTTCAGAAAAATCCCTTTAGCTAATTTCAGTAATAGAGTCATCCCATTTTAGTTTCCTGGGTGACTAATATTTTGGATGAAGGGGTAGTACCTCAATTTTAGTTGATTTAAGTTTGAATATCTAGATTAAAATAGTAGAAAGAAGAGTAGCAAATTCTAAGTTAGTCCATGTTGAGGTTGCTACATGATAATTGTTAAGGCAATAGAAAGCTAAGAATTATGCATCGAAAGAAAGTACTAGTAGTGTACCTTACATTATCAGGTATAGTCCTTCAGAATGAGTTGAGTGTTTGTGAGTATTGTTATATCTCAGACTATAAAGTAACATGGTTTCAGTTAGGTTTAGAGTTTATTAAGTTATTCATAGACTTAGAATGACGACTTTAAGCTAAGGGGAAGATGGTAGAACAAGTAACCAAGTCATGCTTTCATATTTTAATAGTAATGTCTGTATCTCTAGAAAAAGCAGTAGGAAGGCATAATGCCTAACCCGCCCTTACCTCGGTGAAAAGTTTTGTACTTTAGGTATTAGGATATCTACTCATGCCTTACATGTCATCTCTATGATAATAGATTGTATTTGTGCACATCATCGAAAATCATGCATGTTTACAGTTCTTAGTATAAGGAGTTCCAGATCACGCAGTGTTATGCATCTTGTTCTATGAACACAGAAACTCCAAGATCAGGTCATGCAGTTCATGACTCATGTACTCATGTCGTGCCTTACAATATGCTCAGTTCCCATGGCTAATGCTATACTCCTAATGATCAGCTAAATTCAAATTTCATCATATAAATCCTTATTTTAGATTTCTCGATAAAATATAGGATGTTGATATCCTATTAGTCAGGCCTCAGTTAAGTGTCAAGTTCGGTATTGTGCCATTCATGCTTTAAGTCCTCATGTTTTAACCTTTAGTGAACTTTCCTTATGAAATAATGTAGCAATAGCAGTTGCTTAGAAGGGAGAGAGTAAATGTTCTATGTTAAGAAAAGATTATTGCATTCATGTTTTACATGAGGCTGTAGTTATAAAGATAGGTTTTAATGTCATGTTGATGTACAAGTGGCTAAATGCATTTTGGAGATTTGAGTAGCCTTGAACATACTGAGAGAATTCAGTCTAGATCAAACCTCAGTAGATAGAGTTATCAAAACCCTGTATTCAGTTCTAGTATAGTCTCAGTTGCAGTCTTAGTTACAGTCTTAGTCACAGTCCAAGTCCAGAAACTCAGTCAGTTTCAGATTTACTTAACCATAGCATACAATTATTAGTTATTCAGTTATCAGTATTTCAATACCTTAGTTTACAGACTATTTTAGAGTCATATTATACACTTGGTCTTGCCTTCTCAAATAATACAGTTTTCATAAATTCATGCTCAGTTATCTTATGTTACCCAGTCAGTCCTTACCTCGTATTCATGATACTCTACAATTCTAGTCCATTTATTCAAACAAAGTACAATTTAATATTACATGACCAAGTATCAGCTATCAACCATTCAGATAAGTTAGTAAGTTTATGCACTCATGCTTAACACCCATGTGAATATTTTCAGTCGTCTCAAGTGATGTGTTGTACTGAGGTGGAGAGTATAGTTGAGAGAGTATTCAAGGGATAAGTCTAAGCTTGAAAATTTGTAGTTACAGTGCATAAGGCTTAGTCACTTCAAATTAGATGATGTTTCGTAGGCTCATATTACAAAATTTTTGCCAGGATGTGGTTTTCTTATTCAACTATTTTATTCAGCCATGCCAAGACTCCTTGCTCCCTAGAGCCACTAGAACCCTTATAGAAAGAGTGTCAAAGAAAGGATCTAGAAAATATAAGTTTTCAGCATAAGCTAGTCCATAAAACCAACAATTCAGTATAGCATAAGGAAGACAATGTTCATATTGTCAGGTTTCCCATCCTTCCATCTAGTTGCACTATCCGAAGTTTCATGAATATAACTATTCCAAGATCAAGCAATCATGTGGTTACAATTTCAGCTCAGTTAAGATGTTATGCCTCCATTTCAGAACCCCTATATGCAGTTACAATTCAGTTCGTAAGTGCCCTCTGCATCGTCTCAATTTTCCTCAATACCTCAGCCAAGTCAGCATTCTTTAGAGGACCTAATGTTCCAAGGGGGAGATGCACTATAATCCCCCAAAATTTCAAGACCTAAACCTTCCAAGGGGGAGATATTATAAGACCCCACAAAATTCTAAGCTTAACTCAGTCCATTAAAGCTTGAAAAGAGGTCCCAAACTTAGAAATTTCAACTGAGTGTTTACACATAGAATTATTTTAGCCTTCGTAGGCTGAAGACACTATTACTCGACCCTCATAAACTTAAAGTAATGATTTTGAGGTTGAATCATGATTAGTAATGTCAATGGGTGTTCCTGGATAAGTGTCGGGTTTTTTGAACTTTGTTTTACACATTTGAAAGCTCAAACCAGTGGATCGATGCAATCTCGATGCGCTGCATCGCCCATCACGTCGATGAATATTTTTCTCTAGCTCCTAGTCAAATTCCAGTGAACTGACATAGACTCGATGCAGCGCATTGTCCATTGCGTCAATGCCAATGACATGGCGTGGTGGCCTGCGCATCATTGGGCATATTTTCTGTCTTTAAAAACACATATCTAGAGGGGTATTTGGGTCATTTTTCCACCCATATTCAGCCCCAAAAGGACAAAATTAAGTCATTCCTAGGGCAAAAACTCATTCTTTCTCTCAAATTGCTCTCAAGAACAAAACCCTAGGACTTTAATTTTAAGATCAATCCTCAAGAACAATTTATCAATCTTCAATAATTCAAGCATTAAGGTGTATCATGTGTTCATCCAAGTGTCCCTTCCACCCTTGAACTCCATGAAACTCTTTTAAACTTTAAGTAAATTAATTTCATGATTTCCATGATTTGGATTAAAGTGTATTCATAATTATAATGTTGATTGGATTTCTATTCCATGATTAAGTGCAAGATTTATGTAAAAACAATTATAATGTATATAGTATCATGTGAATTCATGTTAAAGCCTTGAAATTATGATGCTTATGCGTTAATTAGTACTATGTGCATATACAATGTCTTCCAAGTGTTTGATGAGTTGTTCATGTGAATTAAATAGTGAGATTATATCATGTTAGAATATATACTAGTTCATGCCATTCAAGTGTTTGATAAAATGCCTCTATAGATGCATTATGAACAAGTGTACATTTCTATGTTATGCAAAGTCATGTGATGCTTTACTTTTTATGCTATCGAGTCCTGGGGGTATTTAATACCCAAAAATTTATCTGTTTACGAAGAGCCAGTGTAAGTTACAAAATAATCTCAGTCATGTCACGATCAGTAGTACTCTCAGTCAGTTACAGAACTCAGGAAAAACTCAATAGACTCAGTATTAGTCCAGTCCAGTTTAGTATTCAGTTCAAACCTCAGTAAATTCAATTAGTTAACAACATTCAGTAGTATTCCATCAGTCAACGGAACTTAGTGAACTCAGTTCAGTTCAGTTAGACAGTACGATTAGTAATAGTTCAGTCCAGCCTAGTATAGTTTAGAACTCAGTCCAGTGTCTAATCAATTGGGAGTAGGATTCAACAATGATTGAACCCAACAATGGGGACTCACCTGCCAGTAGAGGGTGTTATCCTTAGAAGCAGTCCTTGTGTTCCAAAACTATGTAGCAAGCATAGGTTCAGACATCAACCTACCAGTTAAGGGTTGATGAGGTGTCCTACTTTTGAGTTGAGGGTACCACTGTTATCATTCAAAGCACCTGCCAGATGAGGGTGACTTAACTTATATTTACCCATGGCACAGTACTGACACCCTTCCAATTTGCGTTACAGGTTGGACCCCAATCTATTCAGAAAGGGGCATATCGGTTAGATGATTACTTCCCACAGTCTCAGTTTTAGATTCAGTCTCAGTATAAAACTCAGTTCAGCTCTTCATAATGAGGACTATCAGATATAGTCACTTACTTATCAGATACACAGATCAGTAAACTCGGATATCTATAAATCAGTAATTTAGAACTCATTATCCAGTGTTATCATGTTTTCAGTTACAGTTTACGTATTCATGTATGTACTTTCATTCAGTTATACTCATGTTATTCAGTCAATAATGTTCATGCATATGAATCCATGTATCTCATCCTACCTCACTTAGCATATCATTATATTCAAAGTACTGATGCATACCTTTTTTTATGCTATGATATCTTATATCATATATTCCAACGCACAGGCTCCCGATCATACTTAGCAGCTCGATCTATCGGGATCAGACTTAGTGGTAAGTCCTCATAATTTGAGGATAGACTTATTATTACAGTATTACAGTACTCAGTTTATTTCAGTAGTCAAAGTTAGCTGGAGACTCGTCCTATTAACTCTTTTTTCAGACAGTAGAGGCTTTTTAGACTAGAGTATTTATAGATAGCTATTCAGTTTTAGTATTGATGTACTGTACTCAACATTTATTTATAGTTTTGAACCTTATGACATGTTTCTACCTAATTTCCACATAATTACATTATTATTATTCAGTTATTGCAGCAGGTACTAATCATGGGTTAGCCTGTGGTCCCTTAGGATTTTGAAAACCATGTAGTGTCTGACGTACAGACTAAGGGCATTATAGAACTGCATTCACTTGAGCCTGATACTGATTTACTCCTAATTTGCTAAATTGTGTCATCATTTATTTCTAAAGAGATTACAACTAGGTGGCTAACGCTGTGACACTATCAATTTCTATTATACTCGCAAACTTTTTTACTATACCTCTGGAGATGTTACCATACCAGTTAGGATTACCTTTTGCAATTTGGTTCAACAAGGTATAGATCCCATCATATGTTTTCTCCAATGCTTGACCACCTGCAGCTGAATCAAACAAAATCTTTGTACTATGGTCAAGAGCCTTAACAAAAGTATGATACAACACCTTACTAGATAATTGGTGATGTGGACTATCCATGAGAAGAGATTTGAACCTCTCACAAGCATGATACAAGTTCCCATACAACATCTACTTAAAACTCAATATTTCAGTGCATAGCCTTGTAGTCTTTTTAGATAGGAAGAAATGGATGAGGAAATTCTTTGCCAGATCATCCGATGTAGTGATGGAACTTGTTAGCTCTGCATTCAACCACTTTTTTTCTTTCTCTAAGAGTAAGAATGAGAAGAGTGTGAGACTCACATAGTTAGTAGAGACACTAGTCGGAATGAATATTTCACTAATCTCTATGAAATTTTGCAAATTAACCTGTGAATACTCATGTGACAACCCAGTAAACTACCAAATGCTATGGAAAAACTGCACTATTCTCTTTTTCAGCTAAATCTACCTCCAGGTGCTGATCTGCGGATTGTAGAGGTGATATTAGTTGCAAGGGGGATTGCCACTTCGCATGTTGTCCTGCATGCTGAGGGATATTTATCCATAAGAGAAGTAATAGCTTTCTTTTGTTGAATTTGAGGTATTCGGTTGAGAAGTAGTGCTTCTCTTTTCAACTGGTGTAAGCATCACTCAAGTTTAGGGTGCGGATCAACCAACTCCTTTTCCTTTTCCAGATTACTTGTTTTTCAAATCTTAACATGCATTTAGAAGATAAGATCAATTTATTAACACTTGTAAAAAAATTGCAAAACTAAAAGTAAGACAATTGTTAATTTGTAAGTCCCCATCAACAGTGCCACACACACAAGTGTCATAGTAACCCAATTAGTAATGTGGCCTTATGAAAGCAAAGTATCATTCCCATAGGGACTGGTACTCAACAAATATCCAATGCTAATTTAACTATGAATATTAACAAGTCTGAAAGTAACTAATAATGTTTCCTAAAATAAAAACTAAAAGTAAAAGTAAACAATGCGGTAATATAAATTATTTGAACAATAATGGGGAGAAATACAGGGTTACGACACTATGAACAATCCTAATTAGATATATAATCTCATTATTTTAGTTAACTATCTTTGTTGTTGGTTCAATGGGTTGATAACATGATTATGACCTTTCGAACCTCTAATCAACTATCTAACTTAGTCTCACAACTATATCATTGAGCGGAGATGTAAGAAACAAGTAAAATGCAGTTGTATTCTTCCAGTATATGAATCTAATAGGGAAAATTACGCATATTCCTATCCTAAATGAAAATCATAACGTCAATCCCTTGAAGGATTGTTATCCCATCTCATATATCCCAAGTTCAATTCTACTGTTCCTCCTCCCAGGCTCTCGATAGAACTATGTGTTTATCCTAAGGGTCGCAAGTAGAATAGTAAATACAAGGATATATGAACAACCAATAATGATAATAAGCTTTAACCAACTTAATTACAAGCTTAAGTACTCACGTTCTTTGTCTAAACCCCGGATGAGGGTGTTTAGCCACTCATGGAGTTACAAAGAATCACAATTAAGGAATTCATGTTCATAATAAAAAAGTAAACTAAAGAAAAAGATAAAACCCCTAATACAAGCCTCCTAAAGTGTATTCCAAGTCCCAATGGTCGTCCAAGGTGTTTACAAAAATATTGGAGTGTTCTATTTATCGTTGGAAGCCAAGGCCCAATTTGACACCATGAGCCTGCCACACTTTTATATTGGCGCAATAAGGGCATGGCGTACCCTTATCACGGATTCTCACTACAATTTTCCAATTCTACTTATTTATAAAGGAATGGAATACACTTAATACAGAGTTCCATGGTCATGGCACGCTCTTGTGCGTAAATTTTCTAGATTTTATCCAAGCAAGTTCCATCCAATTGATATTATGTTCCTCACTTTGTGGGTGTTTTCCATCATTATTAGACATTTTTTTCTCTCGTATATCAACTTTAACATCTCCCAAGTCACCTATGTCATCAAACACCACGAATTAGTGGTTAAAAACATACTAGAATTCAACAATATAAGCTAGAACACACATAGCTCAAGCTACGAACACTAGTTTCCCCTTTCAAACTCTAAGTGAACACTTTGATTCTAAACTTGTTTTGAACACACTTAAAATATCATAAACTTGTACTTTAACACTTAGATACTCAACTGTATGAATGACAACTCCTTATACACACGAGAAGTCCTAAAAACTATGAATAAGGTTAGATAACAACACTTAGGTACATAAATCCACCTAAGATCATCTAGTATGATTAGTCTTCACTATTATGCTATTAAAAAATTGTCAAAGTTCAACTTCTGAAGAATGAGGTCTAGGCTTCACTATCAACCAAATATTCTTCATTATTTTTGTTACCTTATTTCTTCTCTAGCCTTCTTTCATAACGTACTTGAGTTTGGAGTTTTCTTCCCAAACATTAAAGAATCTAAAAGGGCTTTTAAAGTTGATTGGGACTCTTTATTGAGGATAATAAGGGACCTGGTCAGGGATATAGAAATTCACATAGATTATATTTATATACCAAGGAAAATATTCACTCATCGTAGGAAACTATTCTATCAATTATGATGTGGACTCTTGCATTTAGTTTATTAATCATATAAAGTATGCTCCTCTCCATAGACTTTTATTCAACTATAAAGTAGCATAACATCCAATCCTTTATTTCAGTTGGAGACACTGGTGCTCCAAATTGTAATCCCCACAAATTAGCCAAGGTCGATTAATCAGAGAAGCTAGTACTTCTAATGATCCCTAAAAAATTTTATTTTATTTATTTTGTTGAACCCATTCACAACAGTGAGAAAGTTATTCATATTTCATTGCTACTGAGTGATCTTTCAATGAGTTAATTGAATTGTTTGTTCTTGTTCTATGCTATAATTTTATGGCATTATCTATCCATTACAAAGTCCTATTTAGCTTGTATTGTGAGTCCTTGTAAGAACTCACATAAATAAATTCTTCCTTGGGATGGTAAATTATGAGTGAAATTGTTTGATTTATGTGATCTATTTTATTCTTTACCTGATCATTCCAAAGATTTTTGATAAGGAGGCCGAGTAATTGTTGTTACGGGGATAATGAGAGTTAGTGAGTCAAACAAGAATGTGGAATAAGCATCCTGAGTCTAGTTTTTATAATTTCTTACCTCTTACTCCTCATAAGCAAAGTCCATTTTAGGATGAATGTTGGGTAAATTGGTATATGATGCAACACTCTATTCGATCATTATATTGTTATTTAAGGCATGCGTACTCTGCTAGAATTTGAGAGTTGATAAAATTCAAGGTAGGGTGATTTCTAACAAATATTTGGTGTTGTGTGAATAGTGGTGAATTATTATTGATATTGTAGTATTTGGTGATGCTGTGTTTATTAGGTGATGGTCAAGTGGCATAACTTACTATAGGAAGTTTTAGGGGGGTAAATAGATTCGTAGAAGTTTGGCTATAAAGATTGTTGTGTTGGGATAATTGGTGTTGTACTAAGTCAATGGTTGTATTGTGAAATATGTTTAGTTTTAGTTTTTCCTTGATCTTCTATTTGTGGCATACTATAGTGGTAGATTTACAACCATAGTGAGATGTAGTAGTAGTAGTAGTAGTCATTATTCTATTGCAGTGGCAGTAGTTATGTAGTGAAAAACCACCATGTAGAGCCCATGCCTATCACAATAATATGGATAAAGTGAGGTGGTGACCGCTACAATAGATGACACATAGATTAAATAACACTTCATTTAGTTTTCCCTGAGTATTATACCATAAACTCAATAATTTCATCTTAGACCGTGAAGAGGCGATTTCATACAAGGCTAGGATGATTTCCTTATTGAGCTAAGTGTTTCCATACATCTTTATACATTGAAATCCTCTACTACCCTAGAATTATTTGGGTATATTATTGAGGTGGATTAATGGGTTAAATTCTAAGTTCATGAATTTGAGGAAACAAAGCCTAGGTTAGATATTTTATCATCCAAAATTACACCTAGGTTGTAAATTAATATTTTCTAGCATAACAGTACTGATCTTGGTCATAAATTATATGGAAAAGGCCAACTTAATGGTTGAAAAATTCTTAGTTGAAGTATTGGATATAAAAAGGTTTAGAACTAATGGGATTGAATCCCAGGCCTTGAATTTAAAGAGTAAGTGATTAATTACTCTTACATTGTGTTGTTTTATGTTTTGAACATTCTAAAGCATTAAGGGAGTGTAAGGACCTTACAATTTATCTAACTTGGTTAGTTATTTTGCTGAGGTAGGTTATCATTTATGAGTAGTAGATTTTAAATAGTGAATTGTATAAGTTTTATAGATTTGATAGGAGAAAGCATGATTAGGCCTTCACGCATGGTGTTCGGATGGATAGAACATGAAATAATATGCATAAAATTGTATTTGATAATCAGTACAATGGTTGGATTTATGTATTTTTAGTTAGAATAAATATAGTGTGAATTGTGATAGAAGGATCATGTACTATGTAACTACGATCCCAAATTAAGTACACAATGTGTTAAAATGGATTAGGGGTTTCAAAATAATTATTGTATGATTTTGAATGGTGTGTTTATTTTAGATGTTACCTTTTTAGTCTAGCCATTATATGTGAAAAAGAGTCATAAATAAAATCCTTAAGGGGAAACATGACTAATGATGAGGTGTAAACTATAACTAAAGGTGAATGAACTAAGATTGGTGTTGTATGTCGAATGTTGAAACATTTTCTGATAAGATGATAATGAAGTGATATTTCTAAACGTGATAAATCATAACTAATGATGTGTCCTAAAACCTAGAAATTAGACGTTATAGTAATTGGTATAAAGTTGTTGCTGATAAATAGAAAGACACATAAAGATGTTTTGTGAAGTTATACCTAGTTTAATCTCTTCTATATTTCTACATTAAATTGGATGTTTATTGGTGTTTAGACATTCCTATGATTGATTGATTTGTTGGTTTGATAGTTCTTGAATAAATATGTTGATAATTATTGAAACTTATTTGAACTTGCGATAGGATTATGAAGTAAACTTTTAAGATTATGTGTACTTGTTATACTATCCTGAGCGATAGCAGAGTGAGAGATCATATTTGATAGATTAAAACATATAAGATTATAAATATATACCTTCCTATTGAGAAGTGGCTTGTGTCTGAAATGAGTTTGTGCATGAGGAATTTACTATGGATCAGTACCATATTAGTATGGTATACAGATCAGGTACTACACCAGTATAGTATTATTATTAAGGATTAGGACCATGCTAGTATGATATTATTATTATTATTATTATTACTATAGATTGGGTACCATACTAATATGATATTATTACTATAGATTGGATACAACATAAGTATGGTACTATTATTATAGATTGGGTGCCGCACCAATATGGTATTATTATTATGGACTGGGTACCACACCGATATGGTATATTATAATAGATCGACTATCATGTTGGTATGGTTCATGGACCCTGGTACATCCCCTACAAGTCATGACTATTGGGAAGAAATAAAAACGTTTTGCATGTGTGTATAGATTGAGTGGTTATTATGAGTTCTGGTATAGTTGAGTTTGATTGATAAGATATAGAGGTTATAAATCTATAAAGTAAGTGTGGAAAAGATATAGGTTTTGTGATACGACTGTTTATAATAGTATGATTCTGTGATGACTTGATATGTCTACTAGATGACTTGTATGTTGTATGACTGTTTATTATAGATGATTCTGTGATGACATAATATGTCTACTTGATGCCTTGTATGTTGTATGACTGCTTATAACAACATGGTTCTATGATGACTTGATACGTCTACTTGATGACTTATATGTCCTTAATTTTTAGACATTGATTGCCCATTATGGACTTATATGTCCTTATGATTATTTATTTGATTGGTGTGACCGATGGCTATCACATGTGGTTATGAACTACTTGATTTTTGTACTGCTCAATAAACTTGAATTAAGTGAAGATGCCATAATTGGTCGATTACAATATTAATTGGTTTCATATTTTTAAAGGGTAGATAAATGTATTATTGTGCTTATTGTTGGGTGCATTGGGCTATGGTTTGAAACAAGCAATAAATGACAGGTGATTTGAGAGAAACAATTATTATCTGTTAAAACTATCAAGTGATGATTGTTGAATTTATTTAAAGGAATCCAAAGGCTTACTAATACATGCAAGGATCAAAATAAAAATAAGAAACATAATTGTAATATTGGACTCATTAACAAAGCTGTATAAGGAGTGTGAAGTGATTGTGATGGATTGTCATGTTGATTTCATTGATTTCTATATGGTGTTGCATCTGGTCTTAGTTAGTAGATGATGTCTACAAGTATGTGTAGTGTACTGATACTACACTTCCTACACCTTTTGTAGGATTTAGATGTGTTGTGGTTGAGTAAAGTTTTTTCTTTGCGGTAGAAAATACAATAATCAACTTCTTGAAATATTATCCTCTGGCAGAAGTCAAGTCTTTTATTTTATTATCCTTAATCTATAAGCTCTTGTACATATCTCGACTAGGTCCTTAGAAAATGAATATGTTAAGTTCAAAATATGTAAATTTTTATGTGATCACATATTTAAATTGAGTTTCAACATTATAAAAAGGTCATGTCCTAGAAATTCCACTAAATATATGATTGGGTAATGAAGAATTCTCCTATCTAGTTAGAATAGAGTAATATCCCGCATGACCGATGTTCCGTCTTTTGATGAAATATTTTGCATCTTTTTCTTGGGAAAATTGCATGTTTTCAAACAACCAAAGTTGCATTTAATGTTGGGTTTTAGTGTTGTAGGGTAAGGAGCTAGCTGAAGGAAAAGACTCAGAAAATTAGTAGAAAAACACTTCTGACGGTCAAAATAGTGGACCACTAATCTCATGACAGACCACCAACTTAACTGTCAGGCCCAAACAAAATCCATGATTTCATAACACTTGGCGACGTCCCATATGGTGGACCACTATTATTGCGATGGACCACCACTTTGTCCATAAGAGCTAAGCTGAGCCTGGCATCCTGAAACATCCAGTGACGGCTCATATGGTGGACCACCACTCTTGAGACGGACCACCACTTTATCCGTCAGTGCTAAAGCAGAACCTACCTCTCTAGGATCATCAACATGGCCCATATAATGGACCGTCACTTTTGCGACGGACCACCACTTTGGCCGCTACTTTGGATGCATTTTTTTATAATTTCGAATTTCAAATCCTTTTTGGATGGTAACATATAAATATCCAGTTTTAGGTTTTATAAAATATCTTTTTATCCTTTATTTTCTATGAGAGTGTTCCATACTTGAAACATATTGTACATAGTTTTTCTAAAAATTCATTCTAGAATTGTGGATCTAAATTCCATTATCAATTTCTCCATTGAAGATTGAAGAACAATAATTGTGACTTTGTAAGAAAAATTTAAATCAATTTATGAATAACACAAAGACTTATTCTCTTTCTGTGATGGAGATGTGTGGCTAAGCTCCCATAACTAGGGTTATAGGAGCCTTGATGTGAATAGCTGATTGAGGGTTGTGAATCTAGTAAATTCTCATAATTAATTGATATTGCATAAACCCTTCTTCACTTTAATGACTTTCCTTGGTTGCAAACTAGAAAAGTGAGCCCAAGAACATCACTTGTTCGAATAGAAAAGTGTTTGTTGGGAAAAGAAAGGGTTTAATAAATCTAAAGGCTTTAACCTTTGGATAGAGGGTAAACGCCTCAACCCATGTGAGAATATAGTTGAATAAATAATATGTTCCTTAAGTTTGAAAGAATTATGGGATAAGCTACTCATTTAGGTTGAGAAACTAATGGGTAGTTCATAGAATTCAATTACTCTTGCAATTAGAATTGATCATTGGGAATCCAAGATAGTTCACAACCCTAGCTGCTTAAGCATCTTGGAAACCATAACTCTAGTTTGACTTCTCTCATTGAATTACTATTTGTAATACAATCGACATTTAGATTACTTTTTGTTACAAATATTAGAATACAGTTGATAAATCAAAACCCCCTCTTTATTTTGGAACCCTTGATCAACAGTCTAATAACAACCACAATAATTAGTGAGCACAGTATTCCCTATGAGATTCGACACACAACCCATTTGGGTTTTATATTTGACAGCGACCGCTTAGACTTTCTAAAGAGAGTTGTAATTTGGGAATATCAAATTTTGGCGTTGTTTCCAGGGAATACGGTCATCAATTAAGTATGTGATTATTAATTTACCTTTGGTCAAAGTTTCCCAAATTTTACTTTTTTTTTGTTGTTTTTGTTTTTCGCCGGTTGATTGTCTTGTATGCCAAGTACACAGAGATCAGGTAAACCTTTATTGCCTATTCATCTGAAACCTCAACTTATTAGCAGAATGGATGGTCAACAGGATCTGTAGAGGGTAGCTTCTCAGTAGGAAGAAGCCAGACTAGCTGCTTTAGTAGCTGCACAACTGAATCAGCAGAATGCGAATAATACAGGCTGGGCACTAAACCAAGATGATGATATTTATTAAATCTAGTCAACAAGAGGTGTGCAGACAATGTGCCTGCACCGGCAAATAGGAATGTCAACAAAAATCGCCCTACTAGGGCGAGACCAGAGTGCCAGGCCATCCAATTTAATCTTGTGGAAGTTGATTATGACTTGGATGGAGCTGGTGCAACAGAAGCTCTTATTCCTCCACCCTTAGCACTCGGAGCTAAGTTTAATATCACGAGTACTATGATCCAGTTGTTTTATCTCAAAAGGTTTTTCGGTGGACTTACGGGTGATGACCCGAATATGCATTTGTTCAACTTTATCTTGATATGCAAATTATTTGACAACCCAAGAGTTGCACAAAATATTATTTGGTTGTGGTTGTTCCTATTGTATCTGTCTAGAAAGGCAACTTTATGGTTAAATGGGCTAATTCCCTACTCTATTACCAATTGGAAGCAACTGAAAGATGTTTTCCTGAAAGGTTTTTTCCGCCATCTAAGAGGGCACAGTTGAGAGATAAAATTAGTAACTTCAAATAGCTTCCAACTGAAGCTCTCCATGAGACTTAGGAGAGATTCAAGAAGAATCTTATGCAGTGTCCAAATCATCAAATGACCAATGTTCACTTGATGGAGATCTTATATTGGGCCTTGAACTCTGTTACCACCAGGAGTGGTAAGGTATTGCCAAGCCCTCCTGTGGGCAAGCCTGTGGTTGATGCTATGGTAGATGATGTTGAGGAAGCAAAAATTGATCATCCAGTGGAGTCTGAGAAATTAGATGAAGCTACTGATAATACACCATCCAACCATCAGCAGGTTGATGAGTTAGAGAAGAGCAGGGGAAAGGAGACTGAAGTGGTGGTTACTACAATCCCAAAACCACCTCTTTTATTCCTCATCAGTTGAAGAAGAAGGTTGACGACACAAAGTTTTGTAAGTTTATAGCCATGCTTAAGCAGTTGACAATCAATTTTCCATTGGTGGAGGCATTGGATCAAATGCTCGGGTATGCAAAGTTCATGAAAGACCTTTTTACGAAGAACCAGATAGTTAGTTTTGAGTCGGTGGACAATCTCCATCATTGTGGTGCTATTTCCATAAGGTCTTTGGTGCAGAAGAAGGCAGCCTCGGGAGAATTTACCATCCCATGCACTATTGGGCCTCTTGATTTTACAAAAGCTCTATGTGACTTGAGAGCCATTACAAACTTGATGCCGCTTACTGTGTATAAGAAATTGGGTTTGGGGGATCCCACTCCCACAAACATGAGTTACTTATGGCAAATAGGTCTATGAAATAGCCCATGGGATTCTATATGATGTACTAGTTAAGGTGGCCAATTTTGTATTTTTGGCTGATTTTGTCATTCTCAATTGTGACATGGATTTTCAGGTGCCCATAATCTTGGGTCGACCTTTCCTCACAACTGGGAGTGTACTTATTAATTTGAGAGCAAATGAGCTACTATTTAGGTTGAATGATAATGTAGTTCAATTCAATGTGTGCCAGTCCATGAAAGAGCAAAATGATATGAGTGTATTTTCTATTGTGGATGTTTATTAGGAAGAAGAGCAGGAAGTGTGTAATACCCCGAAGTTTCCTAACTAATTTCATCCCAAGAATGTCAAGTATTAGCTTCTAAATTGAATGGTGTTTATTCCATAAGGAATTTGTAAGATTTTTCACTTTTTATCATGTGGGAAATTCAATAAGTTTTCCATCGATATAAGATTCACCTAAGTCAGATAACCGGGTAAGAAGTTATGACTATTTCAAGTTCCCGTCGTAAAACAATACCATATTAGTCAGTAGTGCCCCGTGCCACAAGAGAAAATGGCAATTGTCAAATTCCAGTAGGTGTTCGTAATAGTGGCACGTCGCTTCAAACTTCCAGGTCACAAATTAAGTGGCAACACAATGGCTCAGTGTCGCGCCATCCCTCAATTTTCCAGTTGTCAAATTCAAGTAATAGGAGTGATAGCGCCATGTCGCCAGGGGTCCAATTTGGTAAAATTTAATTTAATTTAAAAGACGTATCCAGGGTTAAAAGGGTCAACTTCCCACCTCTATTTAAACCCAATAACACGTGATTTAGCCATTCTTCACACAAAATATACTAGTTTCTCTCAATTTTCTCTCAAGAACAAGCTAGGGTTGCAATTGGGGATTCAATATCAAGAAAATCTCTCCCTCAATCTTCACTAAATCAAGAACTAAGGTATGTGTTATGTTCATTTATGGATTCCTTTCATCCATAAAATTCAAGAACCCTATTTTTAAATTATGAATCATGATTATTATGTTGTGGGTTGCTCAAGTTGTGTGATAGTTGTTGTTGGATTGCTCATAAGTTAGCCTTTTGAAATTATTCTATGTATACATGCTATCTTATTCACGTATCAAGCTATAATAATCAAATGCCCATGAAATGTCTTTAATTATTGTATTATGGATTGTTGCTGTTAGTCATGTATTCAAGAATGTCATGCCTTATTAGTTTCCTTCTATCGAGTCCTGGGGATACTTGTACCCGAAAATATAGTTGTGTGCCTAGAATTAGTGTCATGTTTCAAGATACTCTCAGTAAAGCCAGGTTTAGTAGAATTCAATCAGTCTCATGACTCAGGAAAAACTCAGTAATCTCAGTCAGTTAGCAGATCTCAGTAATATTCTGTCAGTCAACGAAATTCGGCTAATTTAGTTAATTTAGTTACTTTAGTTCAGTAATCCATGTTCAGTGTCTATTCATATGAGATTAGGAATTAGCACCGAGTGAACCCAGGGATGGGAACACACACTGTCAGATGAGGGTGTTATTCTTAGAAGTCATCCTTGCGTTCCAGAACTATGTAGCCAGCATAGGTTGAGACATCAACAGTATCAGATGAGGGTTGATGAGGTGGATAAACACTATAAGATGAGGGTCCGACCATTCTCTATTAGGGGATACTATCAGATGAGGGTTACCCACAGCTTGTCTTTACTAGTGGTGCGGTATTGACACCCTTCCAATTAGGGTTACAGATTGGACCCCAACTCATCTATAATGAATTATTTGGGACATGTTGGTTAGATAAAGACTTCCCACAGTTTCAATTATAGAATTTAGGATTGTTAGATATAGTCATTCAGTCTCAGTAATAGAACTCAAAAAATTCTACAGAATTTAGGACTTTCACATACAGTCAACTCAGAACAATTTGGAACTCAGTTAGTTCCATCAGATTCAGGACTGTCAGATACAGTCACTCATGTTCTCAGTTATATAAGTCATCAGAACTTAGTTATCAGTCATGATTAGTTATCAGTTATTTCATGTTATCACAATCTCAGATATAGTTACTATATATTCATACATGTATTCTCACATTCATGTTAGTGGTTAGTCAGTATTGTTCATGCATATGAAGCCCATGCATTCATCCTACCTCACATGCATACCAGTACATTCAAAGTACTGACACATTTGTGCTATGGTGTCTTATACCATAGGTCCAGAGACATGAGCTCCAGGGTATTAGTAGATTCCAGATATCAGCAGTCAGTTAGCAGTGAGTCCTTATCCTATGAGGATAATATGATTTGTTATTTTATTATCTCAGTACTAGTCATTTCAATAGTCGGAGTTAGTTGGGGACATGTCCCATCACTCTTTATTCAGATAGTTTAGTCAGTTAGAGGCTTTCCAGACTATCATGTTTAGAAAGTTTTATTTTACGTATTTATACCCCATCCCAGATGTTATGTTACAATTTTGAACCTTATGGCCTTTTAGTTTATATTTCCATATTTATATAGTATAACATGCAGTATATAGGTACAGATATCAGTCATGTGTTAGCTTGTGGTCCTTCGAGGTCATGAGCACCGTGTGGCATTTTGGGTACCAGATCTGGGACGTTGCAAACTTGGTATTAGAGCCAGGTTCAATAGAGTCGTAGAAAGTCTAAAAGCCACATCTAGTAGAGTCTTGTGCATAGGTGTGTTGCGAAAAACATTTATGTACAGGAGGCTATAAGATATTTTAGGAATAATTTCCCATCTTCTAGTATTCATGTCGTACCAGTGAGCATAATCTCAACTCAATCTCTCAGTATAATCTATTTCTCCCTTTCTTCTATAGAACATGCCTACTAAAAAAAGTGAGAATCAATCAACCCCTCAGCCCGAAGAACCTTTAGGTAAATATCTTTATCATGCGGAGTTTAGAGTTGTATTCACTACTCTTGCTCAGTCCGTTTCCACTCAAAATGAATGACCAGCTGTTTTTCTGGCTAGCCTAGTGGCCAATTAAGTTGCAGCCAGGATTCGAGACTTCTGCCAAATGAATCCTCCATCTTTTCTCGGATTTAAGTCAGATGAGGACCCTCAAAAATTTATCGATCAGGTTCAAAAGGTTATAGACATCATGGGGTTACTCCTAATGAGTGTGCTGAGCTAGTTGCATACCATTTGAAGGATTTTGCTTACACTTGGTACAAGTAGTAGAAGTCATAAAGGTCAGATGATGCAGGGCCTATAGAGTGGGAGAAGTTTGTCACTGCATTCTTAGAGAGGTTCTTTCCCCCTAGAGCTGAGAGAAACTAAGGTTTTAGAATTTATCAACCTCAGGCAAGGCAACATGATGGTTAAAGAGTATTCTCTTAAGTTTACTCAATTAGCCAGATATGCCCCTCATGTAGTTGCAGACATCAAGGCCAAGATGAGTAAGTTTGTTTTTGGGGTGAACGATAATGTGTTCAATGAGTGTAGGTCTGCGATATTGAATAGTGACACGAATTTAGTCAATCTTATGACTCATGCTCAGCAGATAGAAGATCAAAAGAATAAGATGAGGAAGAAGCAAAATAAGAGAGAAAAGACAAGTAGTTTTAACTTTGCTCAGTCCAAATTAGAAGGAGAAAACCGTTCTCAGTTTCTTCCTAAGTTATCAGTTCTAGCTCCTTCTTCAGTTAGTTCTTCATGTCCTAAGTTCAGGGATGGAAATAGAGATAGGGCACCAAGCTCTAAGTCTCAGGTCAGTGTCAGTAATGCCTGAACAAATCCCCTTTGTCAGAATTGTGGTAAGAACCACAAGGGTGCTTGTAGAGCTGGTAGCGATGCCTATTTCGGATGTGGCAAGCTAGGCCACACAGTCAGAGACTACCCCCAGTCAGGTAATCAGAGTCATCTCTACTCCTCAGTTCAGTCCGGCCACCCAAATTAGTAGGGTGCCACTTTCAGTGCTACTAGTGGGTGACACCCAAACAACCTCTATGCTCTCCAGTCCCGGCATAATCAAGAAAATTCTCCTGATGTTATGGGTACGTTACAAATGTTTCATGTACATGTTTATGCTTTGCTAGATCCAGGAGCTTCTTTGTCTATTTTTACTCCCTATATAGTAGTTGATTTCAGAGTCAGTCCTGAAATTCTAGAAGAGTCGTTTTTAGTCTCTACCCCAGTGGGTAAAACCAGTATAGCCAGGCGGGTATACAGGAACTGCCTGGTTATGATATTTCATAAAGTCCCTTCAGTAGACTTAGTCGAATTAGAGATGATGGATTTTGATGTTATTCTCAGCATGGATTGGCTTCATTCCTACTATGCCACAGTCGAATGCAGACACAAAATAGTCCGATTCCAGTTTTTAAATGAACCCATCAAAGAGCGGAAGGGTAGTGTATCCACTTTCATAGGTCAACTTGTTTCCTACCTTCGGGCATAGGAAATGATATATAAAGGATATGTATATCATATTATTTGAGTTAAGGACACTAGTTTTGAAACTCCCAGCCTTGAATCAGTCCCATTCATGGCTGGATATTTAGATGTCTTTCCCGAAGATCTTCTAGGGATTTCTCCTGAAAGGGAAATAGACTTTGGCATCGCTCTCCTTCTAGATACTTAGCTTTTATCCATTCCACCATACAAAATGGCACTAGCAGAACTTGGAGAATTAAAAGTGCAGTTAAAGGATCTCTTAGATAAGGGGATCATCAGACCTAGTGTTTCCCTGTAGGGTACACCAGTCTTATTTGTGCAAAAGAAAGACGGTTATCTCAAAATGTGTATAGACTACCATCAACTCAATAAAGTCATGATCAAGAATAAGAATCCACTTCCCAGAATCGATGACTTGTTTGACCAACTTTAGGGTGCCAGCTATTTCTCTAATATATACCTCAGATCAGCTATCATCAGCTCAGAGTTAGAGAATATGACATTCTAAAAATAGCTTTTCAAACTCGGTATGGGAACTTTGGGTACTTGTATATGTTCATTATAGTCTTCATAGATGATATTCTGGTCTATTCCTACAGTGAGTGTGATCATGTAGACCATCTCAGAATTGTACTTCAGACTCTCAAAAATTATCAGTTGTTTGTCAAATTTAGTAAGTGTGACTTTTGGCTAAGGTCAGTAGCATTTCTTGGTCATATCATTTTCGGTGATGGCATTAGAGTAGATCCTCAAAAGATTGAAGTAGTAAGAAATTGTCCCAGACCTATCTCTCCATCAGATATTAGGAGTTTCTTGGGTTTGGCTGGCTATTATAGATGGTTTGTTGAAGGATTTTCATCTATTGCATCCCCTATGTCCAGATTGATTTAGAAGAAACTCAACTTTCAGTGGTCAGATCCTTGCGAGAAGATTTTTCAGGAGTTGAACAGTCGACTCACCTCAGCTTTAGTCCTAGCTCTTCCAGATGGTTTAGATGGTTTCGTAGTGTATTGTGATACATCCAAAGTAGGTTTGGGTTGTGTCCTCATGCAGCATAGTAAGGTCATAGCCTACGACTCCAGACAACTTAAACCCCATGAGAAGAATTATCCTACTTATGATCTTGTGTTAGCAGTCATAGTATTTGCCTTAAAGATTTGGAGGCATTATCTATACAGAGTTCATGTAGATATGTTTACAGATCATAAGAGTGTTTAGTATGTATTTTCTTACAAAGATCTCAATCTTCTTCAGAGAAGGTGGTTAGAGCTCTTAAAATATTGTTACATGAATGTCCTTTATCATCCGGGCAAGGCCAATGTAGTGTCGATGCTCTCAGTAGACTGTATATGGGTAGTGTTTCTCAAGTTAAGGACAGTAAGAAGAAGTTAGCTTAGGAAGTCCATCAACTTGCCATACTAGGCATTCTCTTAGTCGATACAGAGGAGGGTGACATATGGGTTCCGAATAGTTCAAAATCATCTCTAGTTTCTGAGGTGAAAGAAAAGCAAGATGGAGATCCCGGTCTAGTCAAGTTGAAAGAGTCAGTCAAGGATCAGAAATTAGAGGTTTTATCCCAAGGAGGAGATGGTGTATTACATTGTTAGGGTCGTCTCTGTGTTCCAGATGTAGATGACTTAAGGCAGCAAATTCTTACAGAAGCGCATGTAGCGCGCTACTCTATTTATCCAGGGGCCACAAAGATATACCGTGAATTATGGTTATCTATTGGTGGGGTGGTATGAAGAGAGATATTGCATAGTTTGAGACTAAGTGCTCTACATGTCAGCAAGTTAAGATAGAGCATCAGAAGCCTAGTGGGTCCATGGAAGAGTTCAGTATTCCTACTTAGAAGTGGGAAGAAGTGAACATAGACTTCATGATGGGTTTTTCTCGTACTCATCATTAGCATGATTCAGTTAGAGTCATTGTAGACAAAATGACCGAATCAGGTTATTTCCTTCCAATTCATACCTCTTATTCAGCCAAGGATTACGCCAAAATCTATATCAAGGAGTTGGTCAGATTACACGGTGTTCTATTATCTATTATCTCAAACAGAGGTACCCAGTTCACCTCTTATTTCTGAAAAGCATTCTAAAAGGGTCTTGGTATCCAAGTTTATCTCAGTACAGCCTTTCATCCTCAGACAGATGGTTAAGCAGAAAGGACCATTCAGACCCTAGAAGATATGCTAAGGGTGTGTGCAATTGATTTCAAGGTTAGCTGGGATGACCACTTTCCTTTAATTGAGTTTCCAAAAAACAATAGCTATTATTCCAGTATTCGGATGGCTCCATTCGAAGCTCTCTATGGTAGGAGGTACAGATATCCAATTAGTTGATTCAAAGTTAGTGAGGCCTCAGTTATAGGTCCTGACTTAGTATTCAATGCCTTAGAAAAAGTCCAGGATATTAGAGAAAGACTTTAGGCTGCTCAGAGCCGATAGAAGTCTTATACAAATGTATGTAGAAAGGATGTTAGGTTTGATATTAGTGAATTGTCTATCTATCTCTCCCATGAAGGGAGTGAAAAGGTTCGATAAAAAGAAAAATCTCATTCCTCGATATGTCAGTCCCTTTAAAATTCTCGGTCGCTTTGGCATGGTAGATAATGAGCTCGAATTGCCTTCAGATCTAGACTCAGTTCATCCAGCCTACCATGTCTCTTTGTTCAAGAAGTTCATAGGTGACCTAGCATTTGTATTCCCTATTGAAAGCGTAGATATTCAGAATAGCCTCTCTTATGAAGAAATTCCAATCAAAATTCTAGACTATCAGACTAGCAGTCTGAGGAAGAAAGAAGTCCCTCTACTGAAAGTTCTTTGGCAAAATCAATCCGTTAAGGGAGCTACTTGGGAAGCAGAATCATACATGCATATGAAGTATCCTTACCTCTTCTTTTCTAACTCAGATCTAGGTCAAGGTAATAATTTTTCTTAAGCTTTTCAGTTTTTATATCCAAATTTCAGTTACAACTTAAATCAGCCTCATGCTTAGGATTCCATTTTTGAACTTGGTACTAAGTACCATTGCATATTCAGTCATATGTTCATGCATCAGATTATTCATATGTTCATGCATCAGACATGCATTCTACTTGTGAGAAAATCAGTTATCAGAAATCTCAGTCATGTGTTCACGAGTAAGTTAAGTCATGAAACCTTGCATCAGATATGCATTCTTAGTATAAATCACAGACATGTTAGTCATGCTTCAGTTGTTCATGTTCAGTATGTACTTCGGCTTATCATTTCTCCCCTCTCAGTCATTCTCATTCGAGGATGAATGTTCCCAAGGGGAGATATTGTAATACCCAAAAGTTTCCTAACTAATTTCATCTAAATAATGTCAAGTACTAGCTTCTAAATTGAATGGTATTTATTCCTTGAGGAATTTTTAAGATTTTTCACTTTTTTCATGTGGGAAATTCAATAAGTTTTCCATCGATATAAAATTCGCCTAAATCTGATAATCGGGTAAGAAGTTATGACTATATAAAGTTCCCCTCATAAAATAGCGCCATATTAGTTAGTGGCACGCCGCGCCACAGGATAAAATGGCAATTGTTAAATTCTAATAGAGGTCCACAATAGTGGCTATTGTCAAATTCCAGTAGGGGTCCACAATAGTGGCACGTCACGCCAAACTTCTAGGTCACAAATGAAGTGGCAAACGCGATGGGTCCGCATCGTGCCATTCCTTAATTTTCCTATTGTCAAATTCCAGTGACACGGCGCAATAGCTCAGCATCGTGCCAGGGGTCCAATTCGGGAAAATTTCACTTAATTTCAAACTTGCATCCAGCGTTGACACGGTTAATTTCCCACCCCTATTTAAACCTAATAACACATGATTTAGCCATTCTTCACCCAAAATATACTAATTTCTCTCAATTTTCTCTCAAGAACAATCTATGGTTGCAATTGGGGATTCAATTTCAAGAAAAACTCTCTATCAATCTTCGCTAAATCAAGAACTAAGGTATGTGTTGTGTTGATTTATGAATTTCTTTCATCCATAAAGCTCAAGAACCCTGTTTTTAAATTATGAATCATGATTATTATGTTGTGGGTTGCTCAAGTTATGTGATGGATGTTTTTTGATTCCTATGTTGGGATTCTTATGTGAAATTATGAAAACTACGGTAGCATATAAATTGAAATCCATGAATTTGGTGGTTTATGATTTGTGAAATTGGATGATTTCACTTATGCCTTAAGTTGTGCATGTAAGGTGTTTGATAAAATTCCTAGGAGGACAGAAATTATGCACTATATCTAAAATGTGATCCAAAATGACTTCCATGTTATTCTTATGTATTGAAATTGTTGTTGGATTGCTCATGAGTTAGCCTTATGAAATTATGCTATGTATACACGCTATCCTATTCAAGAATGTCATGCCTTGTCAGTTTCCTTCCATTGAGTCCTTGGGGTACTTGTACCCGAAAAATATAGTTGTGTGCCTAGAATCAGTGTCATGTTTCAAGATACTCTCAGTCAAGCCAGGTTTAGTAGAATTCAATCAGTCTCATAACTCAGGAAAAAACTCAGTAATCTCAGTCAGTTATCAGATCTCAGTAATATTCCATCAGTAAACAAAATTCAGCTAATTCAATTAATTCAGTTACTTCAATTCAGTTTACTAATCCATGTTCACTGTCTATTCATATGGGAGTAAGAATTAGCACCGAGTGAACCCAAGGATGGGAACACACACTGCCAGATGAGGGTATGATTTTTAGAAGTCATCCTTGCATTCCAGAACTATGTAGCTAGCATAGGTTGAGACATCAACATTGTCAGATGAGGGATAATGGGATGGATAAACACTATCAAATGAGGGTCCCACCATTCTCTTTTAGGGGAGACTATCAGATGAGGGTTACCTATAGCTTTTCCTTACTAGTGGCACGATATTGACACCCTTCCAATTGGGGTTACAGATTGGACCCCAACTCAGCTATAATGCATTATTTGGGGTATATTGGTTAGATAACTACTTCCCATAGTTTCAATTATAGAATTTTGGACTGTCAGATACTGTCATTCTGTCTCAGTAATAGAACTTAGATAGTTCTATAGAATACAGGACTGTCAGATACAGTTAACTCAGAATAGTTTAAAACTCAGCTAGTTCCATCAAATTCGGTCCTGTTAGATAAAGTCACTCATGTTACCAAGTATATCAGTCATCAGAACTCTGTTATCAGTCATGATTAGTTACCAATAATTTCATGTTATCACGATCTCAGATATAGTTACTAAGTATTCATATATGTATTCTTACGTTCATGTTAGCCAATTAGTCAGTATTTTTCATACATATAAACCCCATGCATTCATCCTACCTCACATGCAAACCAGTACATTCAAAGTACTGATGCATTTGCGCTATAGTGTCTTATACCATAGGTTCAGAGACATGAGCTCCAGAGCATTAGTAGATTCCAGATATCAGTAGTCAGTCAGTAGTGAGTCCTCATCCTTCAAGGAAGATATGATTTGTTATTTCATTATCTCAGTACATAGTCATTTCAGTATTCAGAGTTAGTTGAAGACATGTCCCATCAACTCCTTATTCAGATAGTTCAGTCAGTTAAAGGATTTCTAGACTATCATGTTTAGACAGTTTTGTTTTGGGTATTTATACCCCATCCCAGATGTTATGTTATAGTTTGGAACCTTATGGCCTTTCATTTTATGTTTTCGTATTTATACAGTATATCATGCAGTATACAGGTACAAATATTAGTCATAGGTTAGCTTGTGTTCCTTTGGGGTCATGAGCATCATGTAGCATTTCGAGTACCAGATATGAGGCATTATAAATTGGGGTGTATGTAACACCCCAACTTAGGAAAGAGTCCTACATCGGCAAAACACAGGAGGGATGATGGGTATATAAGTGAGAAATTCCTACTCCCTAGTAGCATATTTTAAAGCCGTGCGGGTCTGGACCCAGAGTAGATAATATCACTAGTGGGTTGGGCAGAGATAGGGGTCTCTCTGGCCTTGATGGTCTGAGATGACTGTCGCGGCCAACGCCTCGGCTTGAGTCATGACAAAATGGTATTAGAGCCACTCTTGTATCAACCCTATCGATGTGGGCCAAAGTTCAAACTGAGTGTAGGCAAATCCCAGTAAGGTAGGGCAGATATCAGTCCTGAGTATAGGAAAATCCTATTATCAAATCCCATTCGGTGGGGTAAACCTCAGTGAGGACACTGAGTCCATAAGTTGGGGGTGTATGTTACACCCTAACTTAGGAAGGAGTCCCACATCGGCAAGACATAGGAGGGATACTGGGTATATAAGTAAGAAAGCCTTACTCCCTAGTGACGCATTTTAAAGCCGTGCAGGACTAATCCTAAAGTGAATAATATCACTCGTGGGTTGGGCAGAGATAGGGGTCTCTCGGGCCTTGATCTTTCGGGATGCCCGTCGCGGCCAAGGCCTTGGCTCGAGATGTGACAAAGTGCCTATAGAAGAAAAAATTACTGTGGAGACTTTAGCTGCTGTATTAATGAATTTTGATCATGTATTGAAGATTATGAGGAGACAGTGTGTGCCTTAACGAGCATGGGGTCTTATTCATATTCACCCAAGAAGTTGGATTTGGATGTGAAAAATCATCCAAGTCCACCTGCTAAGCCTTCTATAGAAGATTTACCTACCTTGGAGCTAAAGGATTTTCCCGATCATTTAAGGTATGTGTTCTTAGGCAGTGGGAATACACTACCTGTGTTATTGTTGCTGATCTTAGTGAGGAACAGGTGGAAGCTCTCATCTCTTTTCTTAAGATTGTAATAGGGATATTGGATGGATGATTGCAGACATCATCGGTATCCCTCCTGGTATATGTACATATAAGATTCAGCTAGAGGATGATTGTGTTTCGACTATTGAGCATCTGTGTCATCTAAACCCACCTATGCAAGAGGTGGTAAAGAAAGAAATCAACAAGTGGCTAAATGCAGAAGTGTATACCCTATCTTAGATAGTAAGTGGTTGAGTCATGTTGAGTGCGTGCCCAAGAAAGGGGGCATGATAGTTATGGCTAATGAGAAGAATGAGTTAATTCCACTCAGTCCTATTACTGGGTGGAGGGTGTGTATGGATTACAAAAAAATCAACTCATGGACATTAAAGGACTACTTACTAATGTCTTTTATGATTCAGATGTCTGATCGGCTAGTGGGAAGGGGTTGGTACTATTTCTTAGATGGGTATTCTAGTTATAACCAGATTTCTATTGCTCCTGCAAATCAGGAAAAGACGACATTCAGGTGTCCATATGGTATGTTTTCTTTTAAGTTGATGCCTTTTGATTTGTGTAATGCACCCGCCACTTTTCTGCAATACATGATGTTGATATTTTCTAATACGGTTGAAGACACCTTGGAGGTGTTTATGGATGGTATTTTGGTGGTCATTAATTCTTTTGAGTTTTGCTTGCTGAATCTTAGTTGGGTTTTGCAGCGGTGTGAAGAGTTTAACCTTGTCCTTAACAAGGAAAAATGCCACTTTATGGTGAATGAAGGCATTGTTCTTGGTCACAAAATTTTAGTTGAAGGCATTGACGTTGATAAGGCAAAGGTTGAAGTGATTGAGAAACTACCTCCCCCCATTTTAGTTAAAGGGGTATGTAGCTTTCTCAGTCATGGAGGTTTGTATAGCAGATTCATAAAAGACTTCTCAAAGATTGCAAACCTACTTTGCAAACTTTTGGAGAAGGAGTCTTAAGTTTTTTTTTATCATAACTGCAGAAAGTCTTTTGAATGCCTTAAGTCGAAATTAGTGGAGGCTCCAATTATTGTTGCTCCTGACTGGATGAAACCTTTCAAGATTATGTGTGATACCAGTAGAGTAGAACTTAGAGCTTTTCTAGGACAAAAGAAATAGAAACGGTTCCATCTGATAAATTATGCAAGCAAGGCCTTGAATAGGGCCTAAAAGATTTATACTGTGACTGAGCAGGAACTTCTAGCAGTTGTGAATACTTTTGAGAATTTTCAGGAATATTTGTTAGGTACCAAGGTAGTGGTGCACACTAACCACTCTGCCTTGATATACTTCATAGGGAAGAAGGACGCTAAGCCAAGGTTGATTCAGGGGGTATTGCTACTTCAAGAATTTGACTTTAAAGTTAAGGATAGAAAAGGATGTGAGAATCAGGTAGCAGACCACTTATCCAGACTCAAAGGCAAACAAGTAGTCAAGGAGGAGCTAGTTATTGATGATTCCTTTTCGAATGAGAAATATTAGCTGCAGTGCTAGAAAAAGTACCTTGGTATGCTGACTTCGCGAACTATGTGGTAAGTGAAGTGATGCTGGTGAATCTTTCCTTTCATTAAAAGAAAAAGTTTCTCCATTATGTGACACATTATTTCTGGGATGAGCCGCATCTGCTTCGGCGGTGTGCGGATGGCATTATTAGGTGGTTCATCCCAGAATAAGATATGTTGAGTATACTGGAAGCGAGTCACACTTCCCCAGCTGGAGGTCACCATGTAGGTGATCGGACTACAGAAAAAGTGCTTCAAAATGGCTACTATTGGCCCTCCTTGTTCAAAGATGCGTACGAGTTTGTGAAGAGATGTGACCAGTGTCAAAGGCAGGGGTCTATCTCAAAGCACCATGAGATGCCAATGTCGAAAATGCTGGAGTTAGAATTATTTTATTTCTGTGGTATTGATTTCATGGGACCCTTCGTGAGCTCATTCGAGATGAAGTACATATTAGTTATCGTTGACTATGTGTAAAAATGGGTCGAGGTAGTAGGTCTAGTATATAATAAAGGAAAGCGAGTTGTTGCATTCTTAAGGAGAAATATTTTCTCTCGGTTTAGGGTACCACAGACCAATATAAGCGATGGAGGATCACACTTTTGCAATAAGATGTTCGGACCCGCCTCGGCAAAATATAGAGTAAAGAAGCATAAGGTGTCTATCCCATACCACCCACAGACTAGTAGGCAGGTGGAAATCTCTAATTGTGAGATCAAAACTATCCTTGCCAAGACTGTTAATGCTAGCAGGAAAAATTGGTCTAGAAAGATGGATGATGCCTTATGGGCATATAGAATAGCTTTCAAGACACCGATTGGTATGTCACAATACCAATTGGTTTATGAAAAGGCGTGCTATTTTTTGATTGAGCTAGAGCATAAAGCATTATAGGCACTGAAGTGACTTAATCTAAACTAGAAGGAGGCAGCGTATATGAGACTAGGGCAGCTAAATCAGATGGATGAGTTCCATCTAGAAGCTTATGAAAGAGTTGACTTATACAAATAAAGAATGAAGAAGTACCATGACTGGAGAACTGAAATGAGGGATTTTCAGAAAGGTTACTTGGTGCTCCTCTTCAACTCCAAACTCAAGATTTTTCTAGGTAAGCTTAAATCCAAATGGTCTGGCCCATTCAAAGTCAATCAAGTCTACTCATCTGGAGTAGTGGAAATTAAAAATGAAGACAGAAGTGTCTTCAAGGTTAATGTTTAATGTGTCAAACTGTATATCGGTCCAATAGACTCGATAAAGAGTGTTACTAATATCTATCTCGATGAAGTCTAAGTAATCAAGATAACTGAGTTGTGTCGCGATGATAAATTAGGTGCTAGTGGGAGGCAACCCACAGTGTGTTATTGTAAAGCATTAGCTAAGTTATTTTGTTGTTTTAGAGCATTTTTTATGTGTTTGTGAAGTGTGCATGATTTAAAATACAGAAAAAGAAGGAGTAATACAGCTGGAAAAAGGGTTGATAGACAAATTGGTGGACCACCAGTTAACTGACGGACCACCATTTGCTCTGTCAACTAGATGTTGAAAATCTGAGTCACTGGAACAAAAGTGACGGCCGAATTGGTGAACCACTAGTTACCTGACGGACCACCATTTCCTCCATAGCAAAGATGCTAAAAATTTGAGTCACTGGAATAAAAGTGATGGTGAAATTGGTGGACCATCAATGATTTGGTAGACCACCACATTGACTATGGAAATTATACTAAGTTGCCCATGTTCTGGTAAGGTGCAACGGCCAAAGTGGTGGACCGTCATAAATTTGGTGGACCACCATATTGACCGTCGCATTTAAACTGAGTTGTTCATGTTATGGTAAGATACGACGGTCAAACTGGTGGTCCATCTCATGTCCGACGGACCATCGGTGCAGCCGTCACTGTTACCCTAGTACCGGGTCGGGTCAGGCTAAAATTGATGCTTATTTAAGTGACCTGTACTTGACCCAAATGATTTTAAAGAGGTAAAAGAGAAGTTACATACACTGTAACCTTTTGAACTTCTTCAACTAACCAAATCCCTTTGGATTCAAAGAATCTAAAGGCATTTGCTCTTCCTAGGACTCTACATCTCCTTCCTTCTTCCCTATTTAAGTAAGCCCTCTCTTTTACCTATCTTCATCACAAACAATCGTGAGAGCAATTACTAAAGTTTTAAGCTAAGTTTGTTTTCGTAAATTGCAAGCAAGAAAGAAAGAAGCTACTATAGAACCAAGATATGAACACAACCCTGTACTTCTCTTTTTGAATTGCAAAAGCATGAAATGAATTAATGGTTCATTGTTGAAATTCCATCTTGAGTTTTTATTTTGCTTTGAGTTGCTTTGAGTATAAAAATTTAACATACACTATTGGGTGAAGTCTGATGTAACTCATACATTTAAAAGTTATAAAATTTGCGCTTAAAAGTAAACTTGGTGTCAATTTTGGCTAAAAAATTAGGATGATATACTAAATGTTCGACAAAATGCCGAACTGAAAGCTTAATCTGGAGAAGGGGGTGCGATGGTCAAAATGATGGACCACCAGTTTTGTGATGGACCACCATATAGACCGTCCAAAGGACCCTAAAAATGACACCTACTGGATAAGAAGCGAAGTCCCAAATGGAGGACCACCAAAAACCTGATGGACCACCACTTTGGCCGTCGTAAAGCTCTAAAAAAAATAGGTGTTCTAGATAAGACCTGATAGCCCAAATAGTGGACCACCAGTTACCTGACGGACCACCAGTGTAGCCGTCAAGTTAATGTTTTCATTGTTTAGACATGTTTTGTGTTGTACACTAATTGCTTACTACTTTTTCAGGCATTATGGCTCGCAAACTTCCAACAAACAAAGGAGGAAGATCTCAAAGGGGTAGAGAAGAACATGCACTCGCTTATAATACTAGGCAACTTAAAAAGAAAACTCTCACACTCTCCCAGTATAAAGAGAAGAGCGACAACAGCACTAGCAGTACCAGCTCGAGCCCAGACGAGGCAACGGTTGCTATAACTCAACCCGAGCCTGCTGAGGTTAAAACTGAAGCTGCTAACTTGGGAGAGCTAATTGAAGAAATTGATGTAGACACTAAACCTGAGGATGCTAACATTATCAAGCGTAAGGTTCCTCAAGTTTGGGAGGCAATTAGATGTTAGATATAAGAAGAAAGGATGAAATTCTATGACAGATTAACACCTATAGCAAGAGGGATCAAAAGGCCATTTGTTGAGGAACATCAGAAAGTGACAATGGAGTTACATGAATATCTTGAGTTGGAACGTCATTTCAACGAGTATGAACTAGCATAGATGAGTAGACCACCAAGATCATATCAATCGAACTAGGTAAGAGAATTCTTCGCTAACTATCTGGTATTAGTAGAGAAGGACTATCCAATGGGTTTTCAGTTGTAAACTTTCCGAACAGAGAGTCAGTACCTATTCAAGGAGTCAATATCAATATTTCAGCTCGAATAATCAATAGGATGTTGTTTAGGCCAGACTACAAAGCTTCACCCGCTATGCCTGATCTTGAGTATAGGTTGAGAGCTGCATCAACTCAGAGGCCTTGGGTGGCTACATTATTAACGAATGATGGTAACCCCTCTTAGGTGACCAATCCATGGGAGTGTATTGCAAAATCTTCCATTAGCTTCAAGGCTAAGTTCTGGTGTACTTTTGTTCATTTAAGGTTGATGCGAATAAAAGGTGATGGAAACTTGGATAAACGTAGAGCTATATTGGTGGAAAATTTGGTTTTAAGGATGCAGATTGATTTTAGCCAGATTATTGTGGATGAGATGTTTGTAAGGGCACATAAAATAGCCAGTGCATTGCCATTCCCATGCTTAATCATAGAGTTATGCAGGCAGGTAGGTGTGCCTTTGATTCGTGGTGTTGACAATGTAGTCCAGGCTACACATAGATAAGGCATTAAGAAGTAGAAAGATGACTCAAAGTTTGAGATACATGTCACCAAGACTCCTGCTTACCAGACTCAATCTGCACCAACTCCTGATGCTCCCGAAATTCCAATAGGTATGTCATTGCCCATTACCACTTATATACCACCTGAGTATGTACCTCCAAGTACATCTGCAAGGTCGGGTTCTGCACCATCTATGGGTGGAGCAGACTTTGCCGAATATAGGTTAATGCAGGAAAATTTTGCAAAATTGGTGAAGCTACAAAAGAGGTTTCAGAAATAGTTAGATAAATGGGCATCATAATTCAAGCCTTTTGTTGACGGAATTATAGATGATGCAATCCATCCATTCCAAACTATTCATACTAGGATAGACAACATGGAACACCGCATCAACAAAAGGCTAGATGATTTATCCCTCCCTGATCTTACGAAGATCATGTCTGAATTTGAGCAGGCGAAGGCTGATATTGTAGAGTTAAAGGAAAGGCAGCCACAACAGACTATTTTTGACCTAGCCTTAGTGGTGAGTGATGATGATGAAGGTATTGTGGACCTAATGGGAATACCAGTGAAAGACAAAGAAAAGTAGCACATAGATGAGCGAGCTGTAAGGAAAGATGAAATGAGGAGAAAGAAAGAAGCAATGACCCTGGAGCAACAAGAACAGCATGATATAAAGAGAGCTCAAAAAAATCAAAGAAAGATAAAGAAAGAGAGAAGAAAGGAGAAGATAAAATAGTATGAGTAACCATTAGTGCTTCCACACCAAGGGGGTAAAGTTCAGACTCAGACCGAGAGATGACTCCTCTGATTCTGGAGGGTAAGGTTTTGAGTGTCCTTACCACCATAGGGGAAAACATTGCACCAGGTGAGAATGCAGGATCCTTACCACACTTCATGGAAGCCTCAGATGAATAAGAGGCAATACAAATATACCCACCCCTTTGTACTTTGATTTAATGCTTTGAGGATAATGCATATATTTTTCTAAGGGGGTGGTGTACTTGTACCATTGGGGGGTTGTGTTGCCTATATTATTAACTCTACCATATGCTATCTAGGAGAATCGAAATGTTTAGGATTATGTTAAGTTCGCATTTTCTTTTCTAGGTTTAATTTTAGGCTTGCATTTTTCTTCTTAAGTCTTGTTATGTTGTTAATGTTGGTCCATGAAATAAAAGTGTCATTTATGTTAGTGTCTTGTTGTGAATACGGATGATGATTAATGTTGACATCAAGCTTTAACTATTTACTTTTGTCTCCTAGGATATGTGATCAACTGTTAGTGAATCTATAGTTGGCATTAACCTGTAAATATACCTAACATGTGATAAAAATCTTAAGACCACTAGAATGAGTTTAACTCAGTTGCCGCTATGGGTGCGAGTATTTGTATTAGTTCTTACATAGTATAGTACCTAGAACTTATCTGGTTTAATTGATGTTGTTTTGTAATTGATGAGATAAGAAGGGATGGAAGGCCACCTTGTACTTTTAGTCCACTTAGCCAAAGCAATTAACCCTACCAAAAATAATTTTCCATTTTCGAACCCTTCTTTGAGCCTTTGTTAATTTTTCTTCATTACCAAGCATTCTAGTTAACTGTCTTTAAGTTGTTGACACCTAGATCTGGCCCTATCCCAATAGTGGGCAATATTTACCTACACTTAGGTAAAGCACCTAAGTTGAGGGTGGCTATTGTAGGGCTGTTAGTTGTCTAATGGAATGTTGGTCTAGAATTTAAATTAGAGCATTTGGCCCTGGTCTACTCATGACAATATGCACCTTGACTTATTACATCATCCTAAGTTGAGGGTGGATGATTCTTGTGTGCGTGTATATATATATATAAAAAGAAAAAAAGAAAACAAAAGGAGGTTATGTGGTGAAGCATGAATAAATGAGAAAAGGGTAAGTGAGCTAGCAAAGCAACGGACTTGGTAGGAAGAATTCGAAGGCAAAGATAGTTAAAGCCTAGTATTTAGTCACTTTTTCCCAAAATTCCTTCTACACCTAGCCTGATACCTTATTACTAGCCTAAAAAAGACCTGCTTGATCTTGGAACTCAGCTATAAGGGGGCATTGGATGATAAAGGCAAGCTTATGGGTGTATGCACTATGTTTGTAACTTCTTTGATGAGCGAGAGAGTTTTGATCTATATCCACAAAATATAATGAGTGGTGGATCTCTTTGATTGTGAGGGTAAACTGAGTCATACTTAATTTGGTTGATTTTTGTAGATTCTTATATCCATGTTTTGTAGATAAATTGAATTTGAAACAATGTCGGTTATGGACTCTAATATGTTAAACCATATAATTTGGATGACAAGTGAATGGTTGTGTAAAAATTGGTTCAGTAGTAAATGCCCGTCATTGTAATATTTATATTTGCAATTTGGTGTTGAGTTGCTTGAGGACAATCAATTATCTTAAGTTGAGGGTGTTGATGTTCTGGCTTTTGATGGAATATTTTGCATCTTTTTTGGGGAAAATTATATATTTTCAAGCAACCAAGGTTGCATTTAATGCTAGGTTTTAGTGTTTCGGGGGTAAGGAGCTAGCTGAAGGAAAAGACTCAGAAAATTTGAAGAAAAACACTTCTGACGGTCAAAATGGTGGACCACCAGTCTTGTGATGGACCACCAACTTAATCGTCAAGCCTAATAGAATCCATGATTTTAGAAGACTAAGCGAAGACCCATGTGGTGGACCATCAGTCTTGGGATGGACCACCACTTTGGCCGTTAGTGCTAAGCAGAGCCTAGCATCTTAAAACATCCAGCGACGGCTCATATGGCAGACCGTCAGTCTTGCGACGAACCTCCACATTGGCCGTTAGTGCTAAGCAGAACCTGCCTCTCCAGGATCATAAGCGATGGCCCATATGGTGGACCGTCAGTCTTGCAACGGACCACCACTTTGGCCGTTAGTGCTAAGCAGAACTTGAATTTCAAGGATCATCAGCGATGGCTAATATGGTGAACCGTCAGAATTCCGATGGACCACCACTTTGGCCGTCACTTTGGATACGGTTTTTATAATTTCGAATTTTAAATCCTTTTTGGTTGGGAACATATAAATACCTAATTTTAGTTTTTATAAAATCTCGTTTTATCCTTTATCTTCTATGAGATTTTTCCATACTTGAAACATATTGTACGTAGTTTTTCTCTGAGATTCATTCTAGAATTGTGGATCTAGATTCCATTATCATTTTCTCCATTGAATATTGAAGAACAATAATTGTGACTTTGTAAGTAAATTTTGAATTAATTTATGAATAACACAATGACTTCTTCTCTTTGTGTGATGGAGATGTGTGGCTAAGCTTCCATAACTAGGGTTATGGGAGCCTTGATGTGAATAGCTGATTGAGGGTTGTGAATCTAGTTGATTCCCATGATTAATTGATATTGCATAAACCCTTCTTCACTTTAATGGCTTTTCTTGGTTGCAAACTTGAAAAGTGAGGCCAAGAACATCAGTTGTTCTAATAGAAAAGTGTTTGTTGGGAAAAAACGGATTTACATAAATCTAAAGGCTTTAACCTTTGGATAGAGGGTAGATGCCTTAGCCGGATCAACCTATGTGATAATACAGTTAAATAAATAATATGTTCCTTAAGTTTGAAAGAATTAAGGGATAAGCTACTCATTTAGGTTGAGAAACTAATGGGTAAACATAGAATTCAATTACTCTTGCAATTAGAATTGTTCATTGGGAATACGAGATAGTTCACAACCCTACCTGCTTAAGCATCTTGGTAACCATAACTCTAGTTTGACTTCTCTCACTGAATTACTATTTGCAATACAATCAACATTTGGATTACTTTCGATGACAAAAATTTGAATATAGTTTAAAAATCAAAACCCCCACTTTATTTTAGTACCCTTGATCAATGGTCTAATAACAACCACAATACTTAGTGAGCACAACATTTTCTGTGGGATTCGACACCCAACCTAGTTGGTTTCTATATTTGACAGCGACCGCTTACACTTTCTAATGAGAGTTGTAATTTAGGCGTATCAACGACCTCATAATTTGGGCCATGACCTAATATGTTGCAACTTCACTAGAAGGAAAAATCTCCATGAGTTCTTGATTTCCCAAGTTGCTATCCAATCTTTACAAGATGTATTCCTTATTAAATCAACCATTCCACCAAGTGTATTTACTTCTTGTTACTTTTCAATTATTAATATACTGAGTAAAGTCCATTGCTTCATATTATGTGATTGGTGGTCCACCTACTTTCTCTATTTCATTAAGAATAATATTAAAACTACCGCCACAATCCACAGTATTTGATTACCATCAGTTATTTCTTCAATGTCCTCCCAAAGTTCCAATTTATAAGCATTGTTTTTATCATAGATTACTTAAATAGGGAATTCTTTAAGTAATTTTTTGGATGCTATCTTTCACTCTCTATCTATCCCAATCATTATTTGAGAAAACCCAAATTTTTGATAAGCAGCTCACACTAGCATTTTGAAAAATCAAGTATCCTTTTGTATTATTCTAACTCATGTAGGCCTTGAAAAGTTTTCATAAGAGTTATGTATGAGTAATGATGTCGCATTTTATGTTATTCTAGTCTCTTAAAAGAATCTTTTGAGTTACAGACCTTATGTTCCAGATTAAAATTTTCCAATCATTGATCACTTTGGGGAGTTTATCTTTATTACTCTTTTTTTTTTTGATAAAAAAAACAGATTGTTGACCTTTCTTTCCTTCTTTTTCCATATTTTCAAGTTATCTATTTGCCTACAAGATAAATCTCCTGCTCTTTCTTTTTGTTGTGTATTGTCATCTATCTCTTTATCCTTCTTTATATCTTGTTTATGTTGCTTCTATTACAAAATAAGTTCCTATAAATCAAGATTTTCCACTATCTTAGTTTCAAGTATGATGATTTATAGAAGGTTTGGGAAGTTCAAGTGTTACCATCCCCGTATGATTTCTTAATTGAGAGTACGTTCTTTGGGTCTATTCAAATAAAAACCACCTTATTCTCCTAATTTGTGTCACCATGTTCAATAATTTGTGGGGGTTCGGGCTTTGCTAGCTGATGTGGGACATTTTTCCCTATTATGATTACCCTAAATGTTGTCTTAATTCCTAAATTCTCCCTCCATCCATGTATTTATGGAGTTATTAGTATCTTTTTATGTGGAACTTGATATAGCTTGTTCTCCATCTCTTCCCTACCTAATGTACCAAATTTGTCGAGTTTTTCCACCCAATGTGTTTCTTGTTACATATGCTTAGGATTCCATACTTATTCTTTTGTTGATCTTCCCAACTGTTTGCCTCTAATCGCTCTTTTCCTATTTTATCATATGCTGAAAAAATCATGGTCCATTTCTTTGACTTTATCCTATTGTTAGACATTGTGTTGCTTTTTTGGCAGTGCTTTTTCTTTCATCCCTTTCTTGTTTATCTTGACCCTTGTTCATCCCAATTCTTCTTCTCATTGTCTTCCCATAGATTCTACTCATCTTTCTTCTTTCAGTCAACTCTGAATGAATCACATAACATTATTGATCACTACTCCTTTGGATCTTTCAACTTGTATAGTATTTTGGTATATAATTATTTTTTATTCTAATGTATTTCAAAGATTTTACCTGATTGACTTCTCATTACCTCATTGATCCTTTTTGGGAAATTCGCTTAATAGATATACCTCCATCTCCATGCAAGAATAATAAGGCCTTTTTTGAATTCTCATATCAAGATATATTTGTAATGGTTGACCAACTACTACATCTAATTAAATAATGAATTCTTTTCCAAAAACAGTAAGTGGTAGATATGGTAAGGATATCCATGAAATTGCAATGGTTGATTTTCCCTCCAGATTAAATAATGGATCCCACATCAATGTGTGAATAGGATATGTCCAATAGTGGTGTGTTATATAAAAGGTAAGCTTTGATATCAAATTTACATAGTCTTCTAGTATCATGACTTAATTAAAACATGCATATTCCACAAGAGGCTAATATTTTACTCTCCCTTCAATTCACATTTCTTTTGAATCAATCTGTGCAAATCTTGGATATTTGGCCATTGTAAGGCCATTGAGTATTGTAGATTTTTATTTAAAAAAAGCTTATCTACTTATTTCTCATCCTAAATAACTCTTGGTTTTCTATGTAAATATGCCATTGTGTTCATAGGAGTAGGTTTAATCATTGTTGGTGTTGGATATATTGTAGATGCATAAGTGTCTACTAATATTGCATTACATATGGATTGTGAAGGGTCAACCTCAGGAGGTATTTTTATGAGTATTGTGGTGGCCATAGCCACTAAAAATTAATGGTAAATTACTAGGGTTCACTACGGCAATAAAGTGTTTGGAGGACCTAACCTATTGTAAGGCTATGATAATATTTTAAGGAATAGGTTATGTTATTGTAAGAAGGCCTCTTTGCATCATACGACTCATTCCCTTGAGTCATACATACAACATACGAGTAGTATGTTATAGTCGTATCCTACATAGTGTGAGATGGTTCACATTCTTTTTTAGGTACAACTCAACCATTAGAGTCTTAATGGAACTATACGAGTCATATGAAGATGATTCGTGAAGTCAGAGTCGAGGTTCTCTAAGTTTCTATCCAAGTTACGACTGGGGTACTACAAGTTGTATGGTGATGTTACTCATCATAAGTTTAGACTCGTATGTTGACTAGTAAATACCATCTTTGATCCTTCCAAGATTATGAGTTATGGGGCTAACTCGTACCTACACCATACAAGTAGTATGGTTGAATCGTATAGACTAGCGATCAATTTTTGTAATGTTTAGTTACAGGGCCTTTTGTTCTTTTCCTTTCTATTAACTCCCAACCCACAACTTATAACCTAAAAAGGAGAATTATTTTCCCCCACTTTCAATCAATTAACAAAACTTTCGTCCTCCCATCTTCAACAACATCATGATTAGGGTTTTCTCACCAAGTCATCTTTCAAGTCTCAAATTTCAAGCCATTTTCACAAGACAAGAAATTCTTGGTATGTGGGGTTTATGAACAAGGATATTATTTCATCCTTGGGCCCAAAAAATATGATTTTAATATTTGATTTACTTGTTTAGAATTAGGGCTCATACCCAAATAACCATATTCTTGAAGTATAAGATTACCATGAGATATAAAGCTTTAAGTATATCAAGGTTTACATATATCCATGTTTAGACTTGTAAAGTTTATATTGTGATTCGAATTTCACTATCTTGACTGGGATATTGTTGAATGATTTCAAGATGAAAATTTACCATAATAGTTTGTTATGAATTCTATAAAGTAAAGCATAAATTCCAAGTATAAGTATAAGTACTTGATTTACAAGAAATTTATGCTCTTAAGCTTCATTGATATGTTCCATAATATGATTTAAGGAAAATCTTGATCTTTTTATCTAAAGTTAAGACATGAAATCCACAATTGTTCATCTTGATTATGATTTAAGGTAAAGAGAAACATAATTGATTTTCTTTCTATAAACCCTTGTTCTATTTAAAAGTGGATTTCTTAAGTATGAGCATATATGTATTCTAGGAGTATTGTTTAGCATCGAAAAGGGAATGTGGATGAGCATATCCTAAATTCCTAGAAACTATGAGCCACCGAACATTAAGCTTTTTCCCAATATGGATGGAGTATAGTGATCACTTAAGTTAAGGTTCTATTCTGATGGCAAGGGCAGAACAGCTCTTCCTAATGTGGGTAAGAAATTGGACTCCATGGTAGCTCACACTGTCTATGTCGGTTAGAAGAATCTCCTATAATAAATAATAAGAGTAAAGATTTTAGAACCTAAGTGTTATGGATCACTAAGTTTACTCTTATGCATCATTATCCATGTTTTATGATCTTGCATTCTTTAGGTATACTCAAGTTCAAGGTGAGTCATTTACGCTTAGCATGAATTATTTGAAAGTTTACATGTATAGTTAGTTCTTGTTTTACTTTTCATTCATCCGCGCATACCACATATATGTTTATGTGCTACATCTTATGATATAGGTTATGGTGCTCATTCCCATTAGCATGATTAACTACGAGCATCATCACCTACATCCTGACTTTTGGTGTTTCTTCATAGTCCGAGGACCCAGTTCATCAGACTTCTATTCATTGATGTAAGTAGTTTAGTATTTGATTTTTTATTAAGTTTGAATCAACTATGGTCTGTCCCAGTGGCTATCTAGTTAGCAGTAGAGGCTTGTCAGAATGTCTATGTTCTAAGTTCAAGAAGTTTGTTTATTGTTTCCTAATTTAGGGATTCATATTAGGATATAGAATGGGTTATGTTCATTTTCTATACATTCTGTCTTACTTGTCATGTGAGTTTCCAGCTGAATAGATATCATGGGTTAGCTTAGGGCTATTCGTAGTCCTGAGCACTATGTGACTTCCAGGGGTACTTTCGAGGCTCTACAAACTTGATATCAGAGCCTATGGTTTAAAGAGTCGTAAAGAGTCAGACAAGCCGCATTACATAGAGTCTAGATCATGAATGTGAAATGTGCCATATTTATGAGCAAGAGGCTATAGAACGGGTTAGGATTTATCATTTTTTTCATGATCTATCATGCTTATAGTTGTATCTATCTATCATAACTCATGCTTTTATGTTACAGAATATGTCTCTTCACCAATCCGATGCACACAAAAATGGTGATCAACCACCCCTGTACACTGACCCTCTGAATGAGAATATGTCTCATGCTTAATTTTGTGTTGTCTTTCAAGCATTGGCCCAAGATGTGAATGATAATGCTTAAGGAAACCTACAGGAAGTAGTCCCACTTCAGAAAAATGCTAATTTAGCTATGATGAATCTACTTGAGTTTCATGTGTCATAGATGAATGAGGATCCTCAACACTTTATTGATGAGGTAAAAAAGACTACTTAGATTATGCATGTTACTGAAGAGGAAAGTGTTGAGCTGGCATCCTATAGGCTGAAGGATGTTACTTATGATCTAGTTACTATGTGTAAGGATGGTGGGGTGAGAACGCAACTTCTATTAGTTAACAGTTATTTCAGAGTGTTTTTCTGGATAGGTTTTTTCTATTGAGATGAGGGATGCTAGGGTGGAGGAGTTCATGAACCTGAGGCAGGGCTCTATGATAGTGAAGAAGTATTGCCTTAAGTTTACTCAGTTGTCTAAGTATGCTCCCGAGTTGTTATCTGATTCTAGAGCTCGTATGGATAAGTTTCTTACTTGAATTATTTGTCTTTTTTCGTGGGCTTAAGCTAGCTTTAATACACAACTTGATGGACTTAGACATTTGAATATTATTTTTATATAATATTATCATGCATATTTGTTTATTTGGAGGTTATGCTTCTAACAGTTCACTCATTCTGTTGCTAGCATTTGTCATTAATTTGGAGTTTCATGTTTGTAATAACTCCAAGAGTTAGTGGCTTAACTTTTATTTCTGTAACATTCCATTAATATGGAGTTTTTACATGTTCTTTAGTATTCATTGGCATAATTCATTCCTTTTAATGTCATAGACCACGATCTGCATGGCTGATTATTCAGCCTCCAAATGTCTAAGAGTATTACTATCCCTCTTTAATTTTTTGTATTTTATGACAATTATTTTGTGAGATTGTGGTAGGAATATGGACATAAGTTTCTTATAACTCATGTAACTTTTATCATTATTCTATTCAGTACTCATGTAACTCTTGTAACCTAAAGGCCTTTGATGTTTCATCTTTAATACCCCTCATTCATTCTTATTCTTTACATGGAAGACTTTCTCTCCTATAAATAGAGGTGGTCTTGCATGGTTTTGGGATATAAACAAGATAATAGAGAGTTCTCAAAAAAATTAGTTAAAAAAGAGAGCTTGCCAGTTGAAAGAAGGTGTTCTTTTTATAGAGTTTTGAACTCAACTCTTGTCCTGGGTTGTTGAGTTATTATTTGTGTGAAAGACTATTGTATCCTGGAGGGTTAAAGTCAAGAAGATTATTACTGGACCGGAGAAACAATTTGTTGCAGTAGGCTTGAATCTCCTTAAAGAGAGCGAGATATCCGCATCTCGGTCGAAAATGAAGAAGACATTCTTTTCTTTTTTCTACACTTGAAATTTTTTATTATAATTTATTATAATTTCACCAACAATTTTAAGGAGATTCAATGGCAACAATTGAATAATCTGCGGATGTCAAGATGGGAGATCTGAACAAGCCATTCTGGTTCAGCGGTACTCTCTTCAAGAGATGGAAGGGTAAAGTGTTTTTCTACTTGAGTCTTCTCAACGTTTTTTATGTATTAACTAAGAAGAACCCAAACAAAGTAGATATTTCTTCCATGACCGATGATGAACTTATCTCTCTTCAAGAGAAAGTTAAAAAATACAATGGTGACTCCTACAAGTATCGTTACTTTTTACTTAATTGTCTATCTGATAATTTTTATGATTATTATGATAGAACTTACTCTAGTACAAAGAAAAATTGGAAAGCCTTGCAGAGTAAATATGACACTGAGGAGAAGGGAGCAAAAAATATGTGGCTAGCAGATTTTTCCAATTCTAAATGGTGGACAACAAATCAGTGGTAGACCAAGCTCAGGATTTCATAATAATTGTTGGCGAGCTCAGGTCCGAGTAAGTCAAAATTGGAGATAACTTTATTGTTTGTTGCATAATTGATAACTTCCACCTTCGTAGATGGAATTTCAAAAGACTATGCACCACAAGCAAAAGGAACTTCTCTTGAGACTTTGATAATGAGAATCCACATGGAAGAAGAAGCAAGGGGCCAAGATGCACTTTTGCAAACAAAAGAGAACAACATCACACCAAAGGTAAATTTAACTTCTTCAAATAATGCTACTCTTGAAACTAACAAAAATACTACTTTGAAGCCTAATAAGAAAAAATTTAAGAAAAATGATGGTAGACATCCCAAGGAAAATAATGGTAGAAACAACCAAATAAAAAATCAACATGTACAACAAAAAGGATCGTTCTTTATCTGTGGAAAAAGTGGGTATATAGCTCGATTTTGCAGATTTTGGAAATGTGATCCTAAACCTCAGGAAAATTTTATCGAAGAACCATTTGTGGTGGTGATAACAGACATAAATATAGTGGAGAATATTGATGGATAGTGGGTTGACTCTGGTGCAAACTATCATGTCTGTTATGAAAAAGACTGGTTTAAAAAATATACTAATTTTGAGGAGCCCAAAACCATCATGCTTGGAAATTCACATACCACTCAAGTTCTTGGAATAGGATATGTCGATTTGAGTTTCACTTTTGGAAGGGTATTAATCTTAAAAGATGTACTTTATACTCCTTCCATGAGAAAAATTAAATGTCTAGCTTTCTTCTTAATAAAGCAGGCTTCAAACAGATTATTGAATCTGATCAATATATAATTGTTAAAAATAATGTTTTTGTGGAAAAGGGGTATGCATGTGATGGTATGTTCAAGTTGAATGTTGAAATGAATAAAATATCTACTTTTGTTTATATGCTTTCTTCTACTAATTTTTGGCATGCTCATTTGTTTCATATAAATGATCGTTATGTGGAAATCATGAATAGTTTAGGATTAATTCCAGTGATCAAAAAAAACTTTGAAAAATGTGAGGCTTGTAGTAAAGCCAAAATCACAAAAAGGCCTCATTTTCAAGTTCAAAGAAAAACTAAATTATTAGAATTAGTTCATACTAATATTTGTGAACTTGGTGGAATTTTAACTCATAGAGGAAATAGATATTTTATCACTTTCATTGATGATTTTTCTAAGTTTACATATATTTACTTAATGAAAAATAAAAGTGATGCATTTGAGAATTTTAAACTTTTCTCCATAAAGTTGAAAATCAGTTTAATATGAAATAAAAAGAACAAGAAGTGATAGAGACCATGAATATGAGTCACATGAGTTCAATTCTTTTGTTAGATCATTAGGTATAATTCATGAAAATACTCCTCTTTATTCTCATGCATCTAATGGTGTAGCAGAAAGAAAAGATAGAACTTTGGTTGAGTTGACTAATGCCATGTTAATTGAGTCTTATTCACCTTTAAGTTTTTGGGGTAAAGCTCTTTTGACTGCTTGTTATGTATTGAATCTTATTCCTCATAAAAACACTAAACTAACACCTTTTGAGTTATGAAAATGTCATAAGCCAAATTTGAGATATCTAAGAGTTTGGAGTTGCTTAGCCTATGTAAGGTTAATGGATTCTAAAATCTCCAAGTTGGGTAAAAAAGTTACTATTTGTGCTTTTCTTGGTTATGCTTCAAATAGTATGGCTTATAGATTTTTTTAATCTTGAAGATAGTGTGATAATATAATCAGGTGATGTTATTTTTCATGAAAATAAATTCTCTTTTGATTCTAAAAATAGTGGGGGGTCTAAGGACTCAAGAAATTATTTTGTCATTACCTAGTTCTTCTACTTCTACTTTAAAAAATAAAGAAAATAATGATTTTGAGTTAAGAAGAAGTAAACGAGCTAAGGTAGAAAAAGATTTTGGTCCTAATTATTATGTTATTAACGTTGGAGATGACCCCCTCACTTTAAAAGAAGTTTTGTCTTTACATGATGCTATTTTCTAGAAAGAGACTGTAAATGATGAAATGAAATCACTAATTTTCAATAAAACTTGGAAGCTAGCTGATTTACCACCGGATTGTAAAACAATTCGATGTAAATGGGTCTTACGTAAAAAGTTAAAATCAGATTGATCTATTGATAAATACAAAGCTAGGTTAGTGGCTAAAGGTTTTAAACAACTAGAAGGCCTAGAATATTTTGATATTTTTTCTCCGGTAACTAGAATTACATTCATTAGACTTTCAGTTGCTATTACAGCTATTTTTAACTTACAAATTCATCAAATGTATGTAAAAACTACTTTTTTAAAACGGAGACCTAAATGAGGAGATTTACATGAAACAACCTGAGTGTATTGTTGAGGCTGGCCAAGAAAGCAAAGTGTGTAAACTTAGTAAATCTCTATATGGCTTAAAACAGGCACTAAAGCAATGGCATGAAAAGTTTGATTCTTGCATGGTTGATAATGGCTTTAAAATAAATGAATGTGATAAGTGCATAAATCATAAGTCTTGGAATAATCGGATGTTATTATTTACCTATATGTTGATGATTTATTGATCATTGGCTCTAACATTAATGTTATTAGTCAAACTAAAAATATTCTTAGAAGCCACTTTGATATGAAAGATCTTGGTGAGGCAAATTTTATTCTAGGAATAAAAATTACTAAAACATGTGATGGAATTTTTCTTGACTAATCACATTATGTTGAGAAAGTATTAAAAAAATATAATTTCCTTGATTGCAAGCATGTTGTAACTCCATTTGATTTTAGTGTTCACTTGTTTCCTGCTGAAAATGAAAAAGATGTAATAAATCAAAAGAAAGATGCTAGCATAATTAAAAGTTTGAGATATGTGACTGATTGCACTAGGTCTGATATTGCATATGCAATGGGAGTACTTAGTAGGTTTACTGGCAAGCTAAGTAATGGACATTGGCATGCTATAACGAGAGTAATAAAATATTTAATCGGAACAAAAATTGTGGTTTGTTCTATAAAAAATATCCTGCTATACTTGAAGGATTTTGTGATGCAGATTGGAACACTTTATCTGGTGATTCCTTATCCACTACTGGTTATGTTTTTACTTTGAGTGGTGGTACTATTTGTTGGAAGTCTAAAAAGCAAACAATTATGGCTAAATCTACCATGGAAGCTGAACTAATGCTTTAGCTTCATCTAGTGAGGAAGTGAATTGATTGAGAGATTTGTTATTTCAAATACCTTATTTTAAAAAACCAATTCCTCCTATATTAATTCATTATGATAGCAGCCCTGCAATTGGCAGAGTTTAAAATCATTATTACAACGATAAATTCAGACCTATATGGAGAAAACACAGTAATGTGAGATCATATTTGACAAATAGAACAATTAATATTGATCATGTCAAATCTTGTGATAGTCTTGCAGATCTATTGCCTAAGGCCTTAGCTAGAGAAAAGGTCTAGAGTAAATCGAGGGGGATGGGATTGAAGCCTATTGAATCTTGAATCATATGTGAGGAAACCCAACTTGGGGACTAGAGATCTTATAACTAGGTTCAATGGAAAAAATTAATTACATGATGACTTTTTGTGAAAAATGCACTGTTTTTTTATCCTTCCTTATTATGTGAGTGCATTAACCTGTAATGTGGATGAGGTTGAGTTTAAAAAAAACTCTTAATAAAAATCTGTAGCTCGTATCAGTAGAATTCTAAATTACAGGAGCACTCTCGGCGGATTTCACCTATGTGAGTGTGGAGGTAGGCCACTTCCTATGAGAACTGGGCTCATTCTCAAAGACACTCATAAAATCAGGATAACACTAGGTAGTAACATGCTGGCTATAAAGCTCATGCTAACACCTTGATTGTTATGTGTAAGCAGTAACTTTTTATTTCCCTTAAGCAGTCATAGTTCAAGTCTGAGACCAGTACGAGTCTGGAGTAGAAATTACTGTTTTACTAAGTGGACGTTCAATGCAGAGCACACCTTTATTATGCATGGTAATCTTCCTTTAACTGGTGGACTCTCTTAATAATATTAAAATGAGTGGGAGATTGATGGACTTAGATATTTTAATATTATTTTTATTTAATATTATCATGCATATTTGTTTATTTTGGAGGTTATGCTTCTAACAGTTCACTCATTTTATTGCTAGCATTTATCATTAATTTGGAGTTTCATGTGTGTAATAACACCAAGAGTTAGTGGCTTAACTTTTATTTCTTTAACATTCCATTAATATGGAGTTGTTACATGTTCTTTAGTATTCATTGGAATTATTCCTTCCTTTTAATGCCATATAGCACGATCGGCTTGGCTGCTTATTCAACCTCCAAATGTCTAAGAGCATTACTATCCCTCTTTACTTCTTTATATTTTATGACAATTATTTTGTGAGTTTGTGGTAGAAATATGGACATAAGTTTCTTATAACTCATGTAACTTCTACCATTATTTTATTCATTACTCATGTAACTCTTGTAACCTAAAGGTCTTTGATGTTTCATCTTTACTACCCCTTATTTATTCTTATTCTTTGCATGGAAGACTTCCTCTCCTATAAATAGAGGTGGTCTCGCATTGTTTTGGGATATACACAAGATAATAGAGAGTTCTCAAAAAAATTAGTAAAAAAAAAGAGTTTGCTAGTTGAAGGGAGGTGTTCTTTTGTGGAGCTTTGAACTCAACTCTTGTCCAGAGTTGTTGAGTTATTCTTTGTGAGAAAGGTTATTGTATCCTGGAGGGGACAAGTCAAGAAGATTACTACTTGTAATTTTTGGTTGTAATTTATTGTAATTTTACCAACACGACTTACACTCACTAATCATTGAAATTGATGTTACACAAGTAATTAATCTTTTACGTGCACTACTAAAAAAATTGAAAAATCGACCACAAAAAACCGACCACAGATTGTGGTCGGAAAAAATCGAGCACATGTGGTCGGTTTTTTTAAAAAAAATTTTTTTAAAAAGCGACCACAAGTGGTAGCTTTTATATTTTAAAATTTCAAAATAATCTTTTCAATAATTTTTATATTAATTATTAATTATTTTATAATAAAAATTTTAAAAAATAATTTAACTGACCACTTGTGGTCAGTTTTTTAAAAAAAAAAATTAAAAAAATATTTTTAAAAAATCGACCACTTGTGGTCAGTTTTTATATTTTTTTTTAATTTATTTTTAAAAAAACCGACCACTAGTGGGAGGTTTTTAATTATTTTTTTTGAAAAAATATTTTTAAAAAACTGACCACAAGTGGTCGGTTTTTAATTTTTAATCTTTTTAAAAAGAAAATATTTTTAAAAATCGATCACTTGTGGTCGATTTTTGAACTAAAAAAAATTATAAATAATTAATTTTTAGAGAGCAATAATTATATATCTGTAATCAAATATATATATATATATATATATATATATATATTTTTTTTTTTAAATAATTTTTTTTTTTTTTAAATTACACTGATCACACGATGTCGATAACGGTCTATTATAAGGTAATATAATTATGGATGTGATATATATAGTACTCATTCAAGCATTCATATACATAAATATATATATATATATATATATATTATCTAGTGATCGATTGATGAACGATGTAGACAAAACCTAATATTGTATTAAGATAATCAAATATAATTAATCGATCACTTATCTGAGTAAGTATAAGAAGCACATCGCATTATATTATTGGATAATACACTCGTGTACGTAGTTGATAGATATAGTACATATTTAGAACTTGATATAGTCAATAGTGTGTATATGTGTGTGTATGTATAGGTATATATATATATATATATGCATATTATACAGTGAAGGTATATTAATGACATACGATAATGTAATCGATAATTCATCTGAGTATTTGTAAAATACATTGTATATTATTATGGGGTAGTAAAATCGTGCATTTGATGTTTATAGTACGTATATGAAAGATGATAGACAATTAAATATATGTATATACGTATATCTCGTATAATGACGTATGTAGTAGTCCATATATATATATATATATATAACATGTTGTATTACGAGGTATGTATATATTTGTATATATATATATATATATATATGCATATATAAGGGTGTAGGAAGTAACAAAGTGGTTTACAGTTATAAGCTTACCATTTTTTACGATTTATCAATTCAATTATAATATTTTATTATTTTCGTAAACATACACATTCATAATTATTATACAAAATACATTATCTATTTTATTGAAATAACAGACATTTTTTAAATTTGTGTATTTTCTAACTCAATTGTGCCAATTCATAATAATTTTAAATTAATTTTACCCGATTTATTTTAATTCTAGCCAAATTGTATTTGATTAGAATAAATTAATTTTTTCATCTAATTTTAATCAAAATATTAATATTTTGGTCTCAGCCGTTATTAATATTTATTATATATTATTTACTATTTTATATTATCCAAGTTCTTACAATTTTAGCCTATTTTATTTAATTCATTACAATTTTAGCCAATTTATTACAATCATAGCCAATTTGTAATTCAATTTTTAAATTTTATTCAAATCATAATTAAATTCTAAACCTCTAGATCTCAACTGTTGTTGACACCCAATTTTGACATCCCGATACTACATTTAGGCTATTATTTTAACAAAATTACTAATTTTTTAAATATTATTATTTGTTGCTCATTTTTTTTCTTGCATCAAACAGATTGTCAACATGTCATATTCGTGATTTAAATATATAAAAATTATTTTGTTAATTTTTTATATCATTTTATGATTTATTAATTCAAATAAAACATTTTACATAATTTTATTAATTAAATTACTTTTTTGTGTAATTGTGCGCACTCATATTTTTTGCGAATACAATGTCTAAATTTTCTATTATTTAATACTATTTATTGATATTATTATTTTTATTATTATTTATTAGAATATATATTTTTATTATTTGTTATTATTATTATTATTATTTAAATTATTGTTATTTAATTATTATTATTATTATTTATTATTATTATTATTATTATTATTATATATTTAAATAACAGCCTAATTAAAATTACCTTGCCTAATTCATTTACCTTTTAATCCAATTTTATTCAATTTCTTACAATTATAGCCTACTCTACTCAGTCCATTACAATCTTAATCCAATTTCTTGTAATTCTAGCCATTGTTACAATCTTAGCCTAATTGCTTGCAATCCTAGCCACATTCTAACCTCACATAATCTTAAAATCCTAGTTGTTGATCAAAATTGATCTAACGGCTGAGGTTTGATTTGCCTCTTTCCTTATTAAAAACAACCTAACCCTAATCGCTAATTTTCAAAAAAAAAAAAAAAAAGGTAGCCTCCCTTGGTCTCTCTCTAGACTCTTTCCCTCTTACCTCCCCCATCAACGACAACAGCGTCACCGCCAGCACTGCTCCAACACCACTACGAGGTCCCCCTCGTCCTCCTCCTCCTCCTTCTCCGCTCCAACGCCGTCACTGGCGCCGTCCTTCCATTCCAACAAAATAGCCCCCGCTGGTGCCTCTCTCCTCTCCGCGCTGCTCCACCTCCGACCAAACCTCACCAGTCATGGCGTTACCTCTCTAGCACCGCAGCCACAACCATCATCAGTGGTGAGATGACTCAGTGCCACCGCTGGCTTATTCTGTCCGTCCCCATGCCTCCATCAATGGCTAACCAGCCATGCATCCCTTTTCTCATTAAAAATGACGTATTCTGAGAGAATTCATCTCAGGTTTGCTATTTCGTTCAAACTCGTACTTCTTTATCTATTTTCTTTTGTGAACGATCCTATTAAATTAAGATCTAATTATGAGTTTTGAGTTAAATCCTTTGATTTTTGTGAGTTGTTATGTGTCTAAACTAGCATTGTGGGACAAATCTAAAAAATACGTGACACTTGCGCTATCATTTTGACTAGATTGTTTTGAATGCATGTTTATTTATATCTGTTAACTAACATATGTTTCCATCCCTCTTCTTTTTAAATGAGCAATCCCTTGGATTTTGATTGTCAATCCCCTGTTCTAATTTAAGTTTGTTTATATTCATAAATCGACATATGTAAAAGTTGTATTTTTGTATGATTTTCATTTGCCCTAAGCTATGACTTGTGGATTCGTGAACTGTTACTGTAATAGTATTTAGTTTAATATGTAATCTTGATTTTTCCATGTATAGGTGATTTTTTGTACTTAGTTGAGTTATTCGTAATTATTTGAATAATATTGAACCTGATTATGTGCAAATTAAGGAGAAATCTTCTTATATCATCCGCCTCCTCCCTCTCTCTATACTTCTCTCTACCCTTCTCAACTTCTAAGACCTCTTCACCATCAATGGCGGCACCGCAGCTGCTCAGCCATCGCGGCGGTGTCGGTTCTCTTAAACTTGTGGACTATTTTGGATGTATGTTTTGGTGTGTTCTTGATCGCTGGTCATTCTTATATCAAAATGTGTAGTACTGACTTGAAAATGGTTAAGTTTAGTTACTTGAAAATGGATACATATAGAAGTGTAGTTATTTGAAAATGGTTAAGTATAGTGACTTGAGAATGTGAATTAGTTAATTGAAAATAGCTAAGTGTAGTGACTTGAAATGATAGTACATGACTTAAAAATGGTTAAGTATAGTTACTTGAAAATGGTTAAGTGTAAGGATTTTAAAGGGGATTTTGTGTTTTGAAAATTGTTTGGTTGGTGACTTAGTCACTTGAAAATGGTTAAGTGTAGGGACTTTAAAGGGAATTTTTTTTAAGGTACTTGAAATGTGGACTTGTATTTTGAATTTAGTTAAGTGTGGTCACTT